>NW_026908046.1:0-137240 GCF_033978785.1 Entelurus aequoreus | reverse complement strand
AAACCACACATGAAAAATGGCTAATAATGCCTGAAATAATGCATCCTTGGCCGTTTTACTCGAAACACATGCTTTTTTAAATCTTGCAAACACAAAAAGTAGTTTTTTTACTCAATATGACTGTAATGTTCTTAAAATCCTGAGATAATGCGAAAAAGCAATAAAAATGTATTTAAACATTACTCCTAAACAACATATGCAAAATGGCTAATAATGCCTGGAAACATGTATCTTTGTTAGTTTTACTAGAAAAATGATCTTTTGTAAAGTTTGCAAAGACAGAAGCCAGTTTTTTTTTATTCAATATGACTGTATAACAGTCATACTAAATATAAAAGTTATATAAACATAACTCCAAAACCAAAAATGTGTTATGTCTAAAAATGCCTGTAATAATGTATTTATGTGAGTTTGTAAGGTTTGCAAAAACAAAAAGTAGTTTTTTACTCAATATGAAAGTAATGATCTTAGAATCCTGAGATAATGCAAAAAAAGCAATAAAAATGTATTTAAACATAATTCCTAAACAACCCATGTAAAATGGGTAATAATGCCTGGAGACATGTATCTTTGTTAGTTTTACTAGAAAAATGATCTTTTGTAAAGTTTGCAAAGACAGAAGCCAGTTTTTTTTAATTCAATATGACTGTGTAACAGTCATACTAAATATAAAAGTTATATAAACATAACTCCAAAACCAAACATGTGTCATGTCTAAAAATGCCTGTAATAATTTATTAATGTGAGTTTGTAAGGTTTGCAAAAACAAAAAGTAGTTTTTTACTCAATATGAAAGTAATGATCTTAAAATCCTGAGATAATGCGAAAAAAGCAATAAAAATGTATTTAAACATAATTCCTAAACAACCCATTTAAAAAAGGTAATAATGCCTGGAGACATGTATCTTTGTTAGTTTTACTAGGAAATGTATATTTTGTAAAGTTTGCAAAGACACAAGCTAGTTGTTTTTAATTCAATATGACAGTATATCAGTCATATTAAATATACAAGTTATATAAACATAACTCCAAAACCAAACATGTGTCATGTCTAAAAATGCCTGTAATAATGTATTTATGTGAGTTTGTAAGGTTTGCAAAAACAAAAAGTAGTTTTTTACTCAATATGAAAGTAATGATCTTAGAATCCTGAGATAATGCAAAAAAAGCAATAAAAATGTATTTAAACATAATTCCTAAACAACCCATGCAAAATGGGTAATAATGCCTGGAGACATGTATCTTTGTTAGTTTTACTAGAAAAATGATCTTTTGTAATGTTTGCAAAGACACAAGCTAGTTTTTTTTTATTCAATATGACAGTATAACAATCATACTAAATATGAAAGTTATATAAACATAACTCCAAAACCAAACATGTGTCATGTCTAAAAATGCCTGTAATAATGTATTTATGTGAGTTTGTAAGGTTTGCAAAAACAAAAAGTAGTTTTTTACTCAATATGAAAGTAATGAGCTTAGAATCCTGAGATAATGCGAAAAAAGCAATAAAAAATGTATTTAAACATAATTCCTAAACAACCCATGCAAAATGGGTAATAATGCCTGGACACATGTATCTTTGTTAGTTTTACTAGAAAAATGATGTTTTGTAAAGTTTGCAAAGACACAAGCTAGTTTTTTAAAATCAAATATGACAGTATAACAGTCCTACTAAATATGAAAGTTATCAAAACATAACTCCAAAACCAAACATGTGTTATGTCTAAAAATGCCTGTAATAATGTATTTATGTGAGTTTGTAAGGTTTGCAAAACAAAAAGTAGTTTTTTCCTCAATATGAAAGTAAGGATTTTAGAATCCTGAGATAATGCAAAAAAGCAATAAAACTGTATTCAAACATAATTCCTAAACAACCCATGCAAAATGGGTAATAATGCCTGGAGACATGTATCTTTGTTAGTTTTACTAGAAAAATGATCCTTTGTAAAGTTTTCAAAGACACAAGCTAGTTTTTTTTTAATTCAATATGACAGTATAACAGTCATACTAAATATAAAAGTTATATAAACATAACTCCAAAACCAAACATGTGTCATGTCTAAAAATGTCTGTAATAATGTATTTATGTGAGTTTGTAAGGTTTGCAAAAACAAAAAGTAGTTTTTTACTCAATATGAAAGTAATGATCTTAGAATCCTGAGATAATGCGAAAAAAGCAATAAAAGTGTATTTAAACATAACTCCTAAACAACCCAGGCAAAATGGGTAATAATGCCTGGAGACATGTATCTTTGTTAGTTTTACTAGGAAATGTATATTTTGTAAAGTTTGCAAAGACACAAGCTAGTTGTTTTTATTCAATAAGACAGTATAACAGTCATACTAAATATGAAAGTTATATAAACAAAACTCCAGAACTAAACGTGTGTCATGTCTAAAATTGCCTATAATAATGTATTTATGTGAGTTTGTAAGGTTTGCAAAAACAAAAAGTAGTTTTTTCCTCAATATGAAAGTAAGGATTTTAGAATCCTAAATAATGCGAAAAAAGCAATAAAAATGTATTTAAAGATAATTCCTAAACAACCCATGCAAAATGGCTAATAACGCCTGGAGACATGTATCTTTGTTAGTTTTACTAGAAAAATGATATTTTGTAAAGTTTGCAAAGACACAAGCTAGTTTTTTTTTATTCAATATGACAGTATAACAGTCATATTAAATATAAAAGTTATATAAACATAGCTCCAAAACCAAACATGTGTCATATCTAAAAATGCCTGTAATAATGTATTTATGTGAGTTTGTAAGGTTTGCAAAAACAAAAAGTAGTTTTTTACTCAATATGAAAGTAATGATCTAAGAATCCTGAGATAATGCGAAAAAAGCAATAAAAATGTATTTAAACATAATTCCTAAACAACCCATGCAAAATGCTAATAATGCCTGGAGACATGTATCTTTGTTAGTTTTACTAGAAAAATGATCTTTGGGACTTGAAGTGGGTATGGCATGGATGATTGTTTGGCGCCCAATAAAGACTTGATGGAGGATTCTTCAGTCAGCAGATGTTAAAGCAGCATTAATCTACTGGAGCCTATCCCAGTGCACCTTGGCACTGGACAGGTGAAGTGACAAACTGGAGACATGTATCTTTGTTAGTTTTACTAGAAAAATGATCTTTTGTAAAGTTTGCAAAGACACAAGCTAGTTTTTTTTATTCAATATGACAGTATAACAGTCATACTAAATATAAAAGTTATATAAACATAACTCCAGAACCAAACGTGTGTCATGTCTAAAATTGCTTATAATAATGTATTCATGTGGGTTTGTAAGGTTTGCAAAAACAAAAAGTAGTGTTTTACTCAATATGAAAGTAATGATCTTGGAATCCTGATGTATTCAAATGTATTCAAACACAATTTTTAAACCAAACATGTGAATTGTCTAAAAATGCCTGTAATATTGAATTTATGTAAGTTTTACTAGAATCAATTGTTTTTGTAAGGTTTGCAAATACAAAAATTAGGTTTTACACATAATGACATTATAACTTTAACACTCAATATGAAAGTTATTTAATTATAACTCCTAAATACACATGTCTAATAGCGTGAAAAAAATTATCTTTGTGAGTGTTGCTAGAAACATTTTCTTTTGTAAGGTTTGCAAAGACACAAGTTAGATTTTTTTTAACTCAATATGACAGTATAACGCCACACTCAATATGACAGTTATTTAAACATAACTCCTAAACCACACCTGAAAAATGGCTAATAATGCCTGAAATAATGCATCTTTGGGAGTTTTACTGGAAACATATGCTTTTTTTAAGGCTTGCAAACACAAAAATTATTTTTTTACTCAATATGACAGTAATCTTCTAAAATTCTGAGAAAATACGAACAAATTAATAAAAATGATTCCAACATAATTCCTAAACCAAACATGCAAAATGTCTGAAAATGCCTGTAATATTGAATCCATGTGAGTTTTATTTGAATCAGTTGTATGGTTTGCTAATACAAAAATTGGGTTTTATGACAAACACAAGTTAGTTTTTTTACTCAATATAACAGTTTAGCTGTCATACTATATATGAAAGTTATATAAACATAACTCCAAAACCAAACCATTATGTCCAAAACTGCCTGTAATATTGTATATATGTGAGTTTTACTAGAATCAGGGTTGCAAATACAAAAATTGGGTTTTATGACAGTATACTGTCACACTCAATATGACAGTTATTTAAACATAACTCAAACAACACATGCAAAATAGCTAATAATGCCTGGAGCATGTATCTTAGTTAGTTTTACTAGAAAAATTGTATTTTGTAAGGTTTTGTTAGTTGTTGTTTTTATTCAATATGACAGTATAACTGTCATACTAAATATGAAAGTTATATAAACATAACTCTAAAACCAAACATGCATTGTGTCCAAAAATGCCTCTAATATTGTATCTGTGTGAGTTTAACTAGATTTAGTTGTTTTTGTAAGGTTTGCAAATACAAAATAAGGGTTTTACTCACTATGACAGTTTACTGTCACACTCAATCTGACAGTTATTTATTTAAACGTAACTCCTAAACAACATATGCAAAATGGCTAATAATGCCTGGATAATAATAATACTAGAAACATTATATTGTGTAAGGTTTAGTTAGTTTTTGTACTCAATCTGACAGTATAACTGTCATCTAAATCCATCCATTTTCTTCCGCTTATCCGAGGTCGGGTTGCGGGGGCAGCAGCCTGAGCAGAAAATCCCAGACTTCCCTGTCCCCAGCCACTTTGTCCAGCTCTTCTCGGGGTATTCCGAGGCGTTCCCAGGCCAGCCGGGGACATAGTCTTTCCAATGTGTCCTAGGTCTTCCCCGTGGCCTCCTGCCACACCTCCCTAGAGGCGTTCGGGTGGCATCCTGAGCAGATGCCCGAACCACCTCATGGCTCCTCTCAATGTGGAGGAGCAGCGGCTTTACTTTGAGTTCCTCCCGGATGACAGAGCTTCTCACCCTGTCTCTAAGGTAGAGACCCACCACCCGGCAGAGGAAACGCATTTCGGCCGCTTGTCCTTTCGGTCATAACCCAAAGCTGGGAACGTAGATCGACGGTAAATTGAGAGCTTTTCCTTCTGGCTCAGCTCCTTCTTCACCACAACGGATCGATATAGCGTCCTCAATACTGAAGACGCCGCACCAAATCGCCTGTGGATCTCTCGATCCACTCTATCCTCACTCGTGAACAAGACTCCTAGGTACTTGAACTCCTCCACTTGGGGCAAGATCTCCTCCCCAACCTGGAGATGGCACTCGACCCTTTCCTGCGCGAAACCATGGACTTGGACTTGGAGGTGCTGATTCTCATCCCAGTCGCTTCACACTCAAGGACCCTGCCGAGAGTATAGACCTGGTCTACCGTTCCACGACCAGGACGAAAACCACACTGTTCGTCCTGGATCCGAGTTTCCCCAGTACACATGAATAGACCTTACCGGGAAGGCTGAGGAGTGTGTTTCACGATAGTTGGAACACACCCTCCGGTTCCCCTTCTTAAAGAGAGGAACCACCACCCCGGTGTGCCAATCCAGAGGTACCACCCCCAATGTTCACGCGATGTTGCAGAGTCTTGTCAACCAAGACAGCCCCACAGTATCCAGAGCCTTAAGGAACTCATCCACCACCGGGGCCTTGCCACAGAGGAGCTTTTTAACTACCTAGGCAACCTAAGCCCCAGAAATAGGAGAGTCCACCACAGACTCCCCAGGCACTGCTTGGCCTGTCGGTATGCCCGCTGCCTCTGGAGTCCCATGAGCCAAAAGGACCCGATAGGCTATTTCTTCAGCTTGACGGCATCCCTCCCTGCTGGTGGCCACCAGCGAGTTCTAGGATTACCGCCACGACAGGCACCAAACACCTTGCGGCCACAGCTCCAATCAGCAGGCTCGACAAGAGAGGCACGGAACATGGTCCACTCAGACTCAATGTCCAGCACCTCCCTCGTGACATGTTTAAAGTTCTTCCTTATGTTTGAACATTGTGTTTGTTATGGACAATCCGTGACGAGCACAAAAGTCCAATAACAAAGCACCACTTGGGTTCAGATCCGGGTGGCCATTTTTCCCAATCACGACTCTCCAGGTTTCACTGTCCTTGCCAACATGAGCATTGAAGTCCCCCAACAGAACAAGGGAATCACCCGAGGGAGCACTCTCCAGTACTCCCTCAAGGGAATCCAAAAAGAGTGGGTACTCTGAGCTGCTGTTTGGTGCGTAAACACAAACAACAGTCAGGACCCGTCACCCAACCCGAAGGCGGAGGGAAGCTACCATCTCGTCTACTGGGTCCAACGTGCAGGCTTTGAGCAACAACAATTGCCACCCCAGCCTCTCATTGCTTGCAACGCCAGAGTGGAAGAGAGTCCAGCCCCTCTTGAGAGAACAGGTTCCAGAGCCCTTGCTGTGCGTCGAAGTGAGTCCAACTATATCTAGCCGGAACTTCTTCACCTCGCGCACCAGCTCAGGCTCTTTCCCTCCCAGCGAGGTGACGTTCCACGTCCCAAGAGCGAGCTTATGTAGCCGATAATCGGACTGCCAAGTGCCCTGCCTTCGGCTGCCGCCCAGTTCACACTGCATCCGACCTCTATGACCTCAATGGGCCCATGAGTGGTGAGCCCATTGGAGGGTTGACCCACGTTGCCTCTTCGAAATGAGCCCGGCAGGGCCCCATGGAGACAGGCCCGGCCACCAGTCGCTCGCCATCGTGCCCCACCTCTGCGCCTGGCTCCACAGGGGAGCCACGGTGACCTGCGCCTGGGCGAGAAAAAATCTAGGTCCTCGATTTGTACTTTTCATAAAGGTCTTTGAGCTGCTCTTTGTCTGATCCCTCACCTAGGACCTTTTCTCAGGGGATCCCGAGGCGTTCCCAGGCCAGCCGGGAGACATAGTGTTCCCAATGTGTCCTGGGTCTTCCCCGTGGCCTCCAGGATGACAGAGCTTCACCTTCACCAGGGGTGTCAAACTCAAATACAGAGTGGGCCAAAGTTTAAAACTGAACAAAGCCGCGGGCCAAGGTTGAACAAATTAACCTTTTAATAGGGACCCAAACAAGTTTTGCATTGAATATTGAACAAGCAAGGCTTATATAACTTTATAGTGACATGCAAAATGGAGTTTCAAATAATAATAATAATAATTAAAAAATATCAATTGCATATCAAATATAATTTAAATACAAATTGAATGCCTCTTTTCTATTTGCAGCCTTCTGAGGTAAATATCAACATTAACTTTATCCACAGGCTAATAAATTTGAAAATAAAATAACAATGAATAAAACAACCATTCAGGACTTTAAACTGCTCAGTTTGCAACACACTGATCTAATTTGATGTGCCCAAGCCAGATACCTGGCATCTTTTTTTAGATGCTAGTTCTTTAATGTCGGGGCTCAGGCTTTGAGCTGAGGCAACTTTCATTATCGAACAAGATGTTCAACAGTCATATCTCGTACACCCAATTCTAACATCATTCAGACCCAGTCACAAGATATGTGCAGCTACAGCACGCATGCACAAATGAATGCAACGCATACTTCATCAACAGCGATACAGGTTACACTGAGGGTGCCAGTATAAAAAACTTTAACACTGTTAGAAATATACGCCACACTGTGAACCCACACCAAACAAAAATAAAAAACACTTTTCGGGAGAACATCCGCACCGTAACACAACATAAACACAAAAGAACAAATACCCAGAATCTTTTGCAGCACTAACTCTTTCGGGACGCTACAAAATACACCCCCGCTACCACCAAACCTCCCCCCCCCCCCCCCCACACACACACACCTTGTAGCGTCTCGGAAGATTTAGTGCTACAAAGGGTTCTGGGTATTTGTTGTGTTGTGTTTATGTTGTGTTACGGTGCGGATGTTCTCCCGAAATGTGTTTGTCATTCTTGTTTGGTGTGGATTCACAGTGTGGCGTATATTTCTAAAAGTGTTAAAGTTTTTTATTTGGCTACCGTCAGTGTAACCTGTATCGCTGTTGATGAAGTATGCGTTGCATTCAATTGTGTGTGGGTGCAGAAGCTGCACTGACATGAAACTGGGCTGGCACTCGTTTGACTAGCTGGAAAAAAAAAAAAAATTCGGGAGGAGTGCTGGAGTCACTCCCGGGAGGGTTGGCAAGTATTAGAAGTAGCGGCACTGCCGCAATGTATAATCGAAGGTCCAGCTTTAGTGTTAATTTGATATTGCCTCAAGGGCCAAGTCAAATTACACGTTGGGCCAAATTTGGCCCACGGGCCAGAGTTTGACACCCATGACCTTCACTGTAAAAAATTACTGTAAAAATAAAAAATACAATTACAGTTATATACTCCATCCATCCATCCATTTTCTACCGCTTATTCCCTTCGGGGTCGCGGGGGGCGCTGGAGCCTATCTCAGCTACAATCAGGCGGAAGGCGGGGTACACCCTGGACAAGTCGCCACCTCATCGCAGGGCCAACACAGATAGACAGACAACATTCACACTCACATTCACACACTAGGGCCAATTTAGTGTTGCCAATCAACCTATCATGTTCTTCTTAAATGCAGTTAAGTACTGTAAATTTTGTTGCATTTTTCAAAAAATATCGACCAGCAGTAAGTTACTGTAAAACCTACAGTGTAATTCAGTATTTTTCAGACTTGTTTCTTGGGTCCGCCCACAATTCGTCCAACCGAGCTTCATTTCACCTGGCCGACCCTGCTAAATCCATCCTACTGCATCGTGTGTTTTTGATAACAAGGTAAGAGTCACTTGTACCTTGATGTGTCATTTTCTGTTTGAATTACTTTATATATATATTTATAAAGTCCGAAATGACATAGCGTCACAGTCAGCATCACAGACACTATCGTTGACCACGCGCATGTACCGCCGCATGCTAGCTAGCATGCTAGCTAGCTAAGTTTTCTTCTTTTTTGTCATAGTCATCATAAAAGATGATAACTTGCAACATATGTGCTACGACTTGCAGCAATGTATTTGCGTATGTTAGACACATGCGAAGTCATAGTTGTATGCCTAATGCATCGTTTAAGTGTTCTTTCCCTAAATGCACAAGAGTTTTTTCCACCTTCTCAGCCTTCAAAACTCACAGCCGTTGTCATAAATATGGCAAGAGTAGGACTGATATGTATAGCGCAGAAGGTTTACCTTGTAATATTGTCTCATGTAGCGCGAAGTGCGATGATATACGAGCCTTTCTCCTGCATTTGAAAAGTCATATTACCGAAGGTAGGACAGTTACGTGCCCCTTCAGTCAATGTGAAAAAAGATTTACAGTTAAGTCTACTTTCACATCGCACGTGTCAAGGAAGCACTACGGCTACACTGAACGAAGTTTGAATTGATCAACAGCAAATCCAAGCAGCTCTTGTGTTATTAACACTGATGATGACTATTGTGATATGCAACTTGAGGATTCAGGATATTCCTGTTATGAAGACATGGAGGTCTACTTGCATTAAAAAAATGTTCACAGCACTGAAAAAAGGTTGAGAACCACTGCCTTAGGACAGTGGTTCTCAACCTTTTTTCAGTGATGTACCCCTGTGAACATTTTTTAAATTCAAGTACCCCCTAATCAGAGCAAAGCATTTTTGGTTGAAAAAAAGAGATAAAGAAGTAAAATACAGCACTATGTCATCAGTTTCTGATTTATTAAATTGTATAACAGTGCAAAATATTGCTCATTTGTTGTGGTCTTTCTTGAACTATTTGGAAAAAAAGATATAAAAATAACTAAAAACTTGTTGAAAAATAACCAAGTGATTCAATTATAAATAAAGATTTTTACACATAGAAGTAATCAACTTAAAGTGCCCTCTTTGGGGATTGTAATAGAGATCCATCTGGATTCATGAACTTCATTCTCAACATTTCTTCACAAAAAAAGAAATCTTTAACATCAATATTTATGGAACATGTCCACTACGCTTTAACCAAGCCTCCATTGTTTTCTACATGGATAGTTGATTGACAGTTGGTGCCGTGTGGCACCGCCAGGTAGGGTCAAACCATCATGGCATGGGGAAACTCTGGCTTTATGGTAATGAATGGAATAGCCTACTTGATTAGTTGTTCAGTTTATGAACTTACATTCATATTTTGTCGAAGTATTATTCAATAAATATATTTATAAAGGATTTTTGAATTGTTGCTATTTTTAGAATATTTAAAAAAAATCTCACGTACCCCTTGGCATACCTTCAAGTACCCCCAGGAGTACGCGTACCCCCATTTGAGAACCACTGCCTTAGGAGACTAGATGTAAACAGAGGAAAGAGAGAGCGAGTGAGGTGGCCATTCCAAATACTTTTAAAATGCTACCCATATTGGATACTGTTTAGGAAAATAAACTGCATTTCTTGACTGTACCAGTTGCTGGTGACAAAGTCACAATAAAACGTTGGATGATCAGCATGGAAGGTGATGTCATCTGCAAAGGCGTCCAACCTAGCTTAATCTCAGGGCTTGCTGCCCTTCTTGCCACATACTATGTGTTCAACTTGGAATACCAAGAGGAAGGTCCTCGGACATTGGAATTTGTTCAAAGGTAAATCCTCTTGATACTGTTAAAATACTGTTAGGATATTTTATTTTATATTTCTCACCTCTGTTCAGGAATTTGACTTGTCATTTCCCCAATTGTGTGCCTTAAATCAATGACTCTTCTGTTCCTTTGTGGACCTTCTTATTAGGGACCGAAGCACCAGTTTGACTCTAGGATACAGAGAAGGTAGGTAATGTGCAGGTAAAGATATGTTGACTGGGTCAAAGAAGGAAGCACCTGTTTGACCCCAGGATGCAGAAAAAGTAGATAATTTGCAGGTAAAGACATGTTGACTGGATGATGGCAGGAAGCACCAGCTTGACCCGAGAATGCAGAGCAAGTAGGTAATGTGCGGGTGAAGATATGTTGAATGGGTAAAGGCAGGAAGCACCAGTGTGACCCCACTATGCAGGGAAGGTAGGTAATGTGCGGGTGAAGGTATGTTGAATGGGTGAAAGAAGGAAGCGCAGGTGTGGTCGAGGCCATGCAGACAAGGTAGGTATGTGCAGGTGAAGATATGTTGTATGGTGAAAGAAAGAAGCACCAGTGTGACCCAAGGATGCAGGGAAGGTAGGTAATGTGCAGGTAAAGATATGTTGAATGGGTGAAGGCAGGAAACACCAGCTAGACGCCAGGATACAGAGAAGGTAGGTAATGTGCAGGTAAAGATATGTTGAATGAGTAAAGGCAGGAAACACCAGCTTGACTCCAGGATATAGAGAAGGTAGGTAATGTGCAGGTAAAGATATGTTGAATGGGTAAAGGTAGAAAGCACCAGCGTGACCACACTATGCAGAGAAGGTAGGTAATGTGCAGGTAAAGATATGTTGATTGGGTAAAGGCAAGAAGCACCAGTGTGACCCCAGGATGCAGAGAAGATAGGTAATGAGCAGGTAACTATATGTTAAATGGGTGAAAGCAGGAAACATCAGCGTAAATACACGGTCCCGTAGATGGAGAGAAAACATGAATAGAGAGAGGGGTTGGGGAGGCTTTAGCATTGTCTTCCTCTCTGAATTTGTCTTAATGGGTTTTAGAGCATTCACTCATCTACAGCTGTGGTTATGGTATAGGCTCACATATATCCTAAAATTGATATTAATATTTGTGCAGTGCATATTCCTAAATAACAATGTGAGGGGGGGTTCTGTATCGACTACAAGTAATCTTCAATCACAACAGAATATCTAATATGCTTTCTCTCTTTTTTAGGCGATTCATTGGCGTTAACCCTGAGAGGGGAACAAAGGCTAGCCAGGGAAAGGTGGTGTCCAAGAAGACCGGGAAGCTGGTCCAGAAAAAGGCAGCAACTGTAAATCCTCACGTAGCCACCCTTATAAAACATCTCACAGACTTTGAGTGGGGCTTTATGTAGCCGACAACTAAACACTGGACTCGTGTTCAGTGTTTTGTCTCCAGTTAGAAATTAAGTGGACATGTTATACATGTTAAAATGCTTTACTGAAAATAAGAAGAATGCACTAAATGTACATTGAATGTATTTGATGCACTTTAAAATAATTGGTTAATAAAAACATAATCTTGCAAGGCCATTTCTCCAGTCATTTTTATGCCAGCAGATTGCAGGGATTTTGATTTTGAAAAATTAAAAGTTCAACTCATTAACTTCTAGTGGCATTATACTGTAAAGCTCAGTCTATAGTGCTTACAATTATTTTACTGTAATTAACTGTTAATGGATATTACAGTAGATACACTAAAATAACAGTGTAATGCCGCTAAACAGATGACAGTATTATGCTGTGAAGCGTATATTTGATACAGCACAGTACTGTGATACTTTTTACAGTAATAAAGTGTAGTGATAAATCACAGTATGTGTGCTGTAGAAAAACAGTTTTATACTGGAACCGTTAGCTGCCAGTAGGTTACTGTAATTAAACGGTGAAAATTCTTACAGTAAGGGAGAGACCCGCCACCCAGCGGAGAAAACTCATTTCGGCCGCCAGCCTGTGCATCTCACGATCCACTCTTCCCTCACTCATGAACAAGACTCCAGGTACTTGAACTCATCCACTTGGGGCAAGATCTCCTGCCCAACCTCGAAATGGCACTCCACCCTTTCCCGGGCGAGAACCTCGGACTTGGAGGTGCTGATTCTCATCCCAGTCGCTTCACACTCGGCTGCGAACCAATCCAATGAGAGCTGAAGATCCTGGCCAGTTAAAGCCATAAGGACCACATCATCTGCAAAAAGGAGAGACCTAATCCTGCAGCCACCAAACCGGATCCCCTCAACGCCATGACTGCGCCTAGAAATTCTGTCCATAAAATTTATGAACACATTTGGTGACTAAGGGCAGCCAACACGAGGGTTGGACTCCGGTCCAACCCTCACTGGAAAGGGGTCCGACATACTGCTGGCAATGCGGACCAAGCTCTGACACTGATCATACAGGGAGCGACCCGCCACAATCAGACATGCCGATACCCCATACTCTCTGAGCACTCCCCACAGGACTTCCCGGGGTGGCCACGGTCGAATGTCTTCTCCAAGTCCACAAAGCACATGTAGACTGGTTGGACAAACTCCCATGCACACTCAAGGACCCTGCCGAGAGTATAGAGCTGGTCTACCGTTCCACGACCAGGACGAAAACCACACTGTTCGTCCTGGATCCGAGGTTCCTCCTCTCCAGTACACATGAATAGACCTTACCGGGAAGGCTGAGGAGTGTGATCTACGATAGTTGGAACACACCCTCCGGTTCCCCTTCTTAAAGAGAGGAACCACCACCCCGGTCTGCCAATCCAGAGGTACCGCCCCTGATGTCCATGCGATGTTGCAGAGTCTTGTCAACTAAAACAGCCCCACAGCATCCAGAGCCTTAAGGAACTCCGGACGGAGCTCATCCACCCCCGCGGCCTTGCCACCGAGGAGCTTTTTAACTACCTTGGCAACCTCAGCCCCAGAAATAGGAGAGCCCACCACAGACTCCCCAGGCACTGCTTGGCCTGTCGGTATGCCCGCTGCCTCTGGAGTCCCATGAGCCAAAAGGACCAGATAAGCTCTTTCTTCAGCTTGACGGCATCCCGCACTGCTGGTGGCCACCAGCGGGTTCTAGGATTACCGCCACGACAGGCACCAAACACCTTGCGGCCACAGCTCCAATCAGCTGGCTTGACAAGAGAGGCACGGAACATGATCCATTCAGACTCAATGTCCAGCACCTCCTTTGTGACATGTTCAAAGTTCCTCCGGAGGTAGAAAAAGAAACTCTCTCTGACAGGACACTGCTAGGCATTCCCAAAAGACTCTCACAATGCGTTTGGGCCTGCCAGGTCTGTCCGGGATCCTACCCCACCATCGGAGCCAGCTCACCAGGTGGTGATCGGTAGAAAGCTCGCCCCTCTCTTCACCCGAGTGTCCAAAACATGAGGCCGCAAATCCCATGACACAACTACAAAGTCAATAATGGAACTGCGGCCGAGGGTGTCCTGGTGCCAAGTGCACATATGGACACCCTTATGTTTGAACATTGTGTTTGTTATGGACAATCCGTGACGAGCACAAAAGTCCAATAATAAAGCACCACTTGGGTTCAGATCTGGGTGGCCATTTTTCCCAATCACGACTCTCCAGGTTTCAAAGTCGTTGCCAACATCAGCGTTGAAGACCCCCAGCAGAACAAAGGAATCACCCGAGGGAGCACTCTCAAGGGAATCCAAAAAGAGTGGGTACTCTGAGCTGCTGTTTGGTGCGTAAACACCAACAACAGTCAGGACCCGTCACCCAACCCGAAAGTGGAGGGAAGTTACCATCTCGTCTTCTGGGTTAAGTCCAACGTGCAGGCTTTGAGCCGGGGGGCAACAAGAATTGCCAACCCAGCCTCTCATTACTTGCAACGCCAGAGTGGAAGAGAGTCCAACCCCTCTTGAGAGAACAGGTTCCAGAGCCCTTGCTGTGCGTCGAAGTGAGTCCAGCTTTATCTAGCCGGGAACTTCTCCACCTCGCGAGGTGACGTTCCACGTCCCAAGAGCGAGCTTATGTAGCCGATAATCGGACCGCCAAGTGCCCTGCCTTCGGCTTCCGCCCAGCTAACACTGCACCCGACCTCTATGACCCAGCCCATGAGTGGTGAGCCTATTGCAGGGGGGGCCCACGTTGCCTCTTCGAGCTGGGCCCCATGGGCACCAGTCGCTCGCCATCGTGCCCCACCTCTGGGCCTGGCTCCACAGGGGAGCCACGGTGACCCGCGTCCGGGCGAGAAAATATCTAGGTCCTCGATTTGTACTTTTCATAAAGGTCTTTGAGCTGCTCTTTGTCTGATTCCTCACCTAGGACCTGTTTGTCTTGGGGGACCCTACCAGGGGGCATAGAAGCCCCCGGACAACATAGCTCCTAGAATCAGTGGGACACGCAAACCACAAAGGTGGCGGCTCAGAAAGCAGGTTATATAAACATAACTCCAAAACCAAACATGCAAGATGTCTAAACATGCCTGTAATATTGTATCAATGTGAGTTTTACTAGAATCGGTTGTTTTTTTAAGGCTTGCAAACACAAAAAGTTTTTTTTACTCAATATGACAGTAAGTTCTTAAAATGCTGAGATAATGTGAAAAAAAGCAATACAAATGTATTCCAACATAATTCCTAAACCAAACATGCAAAATGTCTAAAAATGCCTGTAATATTGAATCCATGTGAGTTTTACTAGAATCATTTGTTTTTGTAAGGTTTGCAAATACAAAAATTGAGTTTTATGACAGACACAAGTTAGTTTTTTTACTCATTATAACAGTATAGATGTCATACTATATATTAAAGTTATATAAACATAACTCGAAAACCAAACGTGCATTATGTCCAAAATTGCCTGTAATATTGTATAGATGTGAGTTTTACTAGAATCAGGTTTGCAAATACAAAAATTGGGTTTTATGACAGTATACTGTCACACTCAATATGACAGTATAACTGTCATACTAAATCCATCCATTTTCTTCCGCTTATCCGAGGTCGGGTTGCGGGGGCAGCAGCCTAAGCAGAGAGCCCAGACTTCCCTCTCCCCAGCCACTTCGTCCAGCTCTTCTCGGGGGATCCCGAGGCGTTCCCAGGCCATAGTCTTTCCAATGTATCCTAGGTCTTCCCCATGGCCTCCTGCCGTTCGGACCTAGGGAGGCGTTCGGGTGGCATCCTGAGCAGATGCCCGAACCACCTCATCTGGCTCCTCTCAATGTGGAGGAGCAGCGGCTTTACACTGAGTTCCTCCCAGATGACAGAGCTTCTCACCGTATCTCTAAGGGAGAGACCCACCACCCGGCGGAGGAAACTCATTTCGGCCGCTTGTACCCGTGACCTTGTCCTTTCGGTCATAACCCAAAGCTCATGACCATAGGTGAGGATGGGAACGTTGATCGACCGGTAAATTGAAAGCTTTTCCTTCTGGCTCAGCACCTTCTTCACCACAACGGATCGATATAGCGTCCTCATTACTGAAGACGCCGCACCGATCCGCCTGTAGATCTCAAAATCCACTCTATCCTCACTCGTGAACAAGACTCCTAGGTACTTGAACTCCTTCACTTGGGGCAAGATCTCTTTCCCAACCTCGAGATGGCACTACACCCTTTCCCGGGCGAGAACCATGGACTCGGACTTGGAGGTGCTGATTCTCATCCCAGTCGCTTCACTGCGAACCGATCCAATGAAAGCTGAAGATCTTGGCCAGTTGAAGCCATCAGGACCACATCATCTGCAAAAAGCAGAGACCTAATCCTGCAGCCACCAAACCAGGCGCAGTCATGGCGTTGAGGGGATCCTCAAAGCCATGACTGCGCCTAGATATTCTGTCCATTAAAGTTATGAACAGAATCGGTGACAAAGGGCAGCCTTGGCGGAGTCCAACCCTCACTGGAAAGGGGTCCGACATACTGCCGGCAATGCGGACCAAGCTCTGACACTGATCATACAGGGAGACACCCGCCACAATCAGACATGCCGATACTCCATACTCTCTGAGCACTCCCCACAGGATTTACCGGGGACCAAGGTCGAATGTCTTCTCCAAGTCCACAAAACTTATGTAGACTGGTTGGGCAAACTCCCATGCACACTCAAGGACCCTGCCGAGAGTATAGAGCTGGTCTACCGTTCCACGACCAGGACGAAAACCACACTGTTCGTCCTGGATCCAAGGTTCCTCCTCTCCATTACACATGAATAGACCTTACCGGGAAGGCTGAGGAGTGTGATCTACGATAGTTGGAACACACCCTCCGGTTCCCCTTCTTAAAGAGAGGTACCACCACCCCGGTCTGCCAATCCAGAGGTACCGCCCCCGATGTAGACGCAATGTTGCAGAGTCTTGTCAACCAAGACTGCCCCACAGCATCCAGAGCCTTAAGGAACTCCGGACGGAGCTCATACCCCCGGGGCCTTGCCACCGAGGAGCTTTTTAACTCCCTTGGCAACCTCAGCCCCAGAAATAGGAGAGCCCACCACAGACTTCCCAGGCACTGTTTCCTCATAGGAAGACGTGTTGGTGGGACTGAGGAGGTCTCGCTTGGCCTGTCGGTATGCCCACTGCCTCTGGAGTCCCATGAGCCAAAAGGACCCGGTGGCTCTTTCTTCAGCTTGACAGCATCCCTCACTGCTGGTGGATTACCGCCACGACAGGCACCAAACACCTTGCGGCCACAGCTTCAATCAGCTGGCTCAACAAGAGAGGAACGGTCCAGAACATGGTCCACTCAGACTCAATGTCCAGCACCTCCCTCGTGACATGTTCAAAGTTCTTCCGGACATGTTCAAAGTTCTTCAGGAGACTCTGCTAGGTGTTCCCAGCAGACCCTTACAATACGTTTGGGCCTGCCAGGTCTGACCGGCATCCTCCCCTACCATCGGAGCCAGCTCACCACCAGGTGGTGGTTGGTGGAAAGCTCTGCCCCTCTCTTCACCGAGTGTCCAAAACATGAGGCCGCAAATCCCATGACACAACTACAAAGTCAATCATGCGGCCGAGGGTGTCCTTGTGCCAAGTGCACATATGGACACCCTTATGTTTGAACATTGTGTTTGTTATGGACAATCCGTGACAAGCACAAAACTCCAATAACAAAGCACCACTTGGGTTCAGATCCGGGTGGCCATTTTTCCCAATCACGACTCTCCAGGTTTCACTGTCGTTGCCAACATAGCGTTGAAGTCCACCAGCAGAACAAGGGAATCACCCGCGGGAGCACTCTCCAGTACTCCCTCAAGGGAATCCAAAAATAGTTGGTACTCTGAGCTGCTGTTTGGTGTGTAAACACAAACAACAGTCAGGACCCGTCACCCAACCCGAAGGCTGAAGGAAGCTACCATCTCGTTTATTGGGTTTAAAGTCCAACGTGCAGGCTTTGAGCCGGCGGGCAACAAGAATTGCCACCCCAGCCTCTCATTAGTTGCAACGCCAGTGTGGAATCTCTTCCACTCTGGCGTTGCAAGTAATGAAAGTTCAGCTCAGTCCAGCCCCTCTGAGAGAACAGGTTCCAGAGCCCTTGCTGTGAGTCCAACTATATCTAGCCGGGAACGTCTCCACCTCATGCACCAGCTCAGGCTCCTTCCCTCCCAGCGAGGTGACGTTCCATGTCCCAAGAGCGAGCTTATGTAGCCGATAATCGGACCACCAAGTGCCCTGCCTTCGGCTGCCGCCCAGCTCACACTGCACCCTCTATGACCCAGCCCATGAGTGGTGAGCCCTGGAGGGGGGATCCACGTTGCCTCTTCGAGCTGAGCACGGCTGGGCCCCATGGGGACTGGCCCGTCAATCGCCATCGTGCCACACCTCTGGGCCTGGCTCCACAGGGGAGCCACGGTGACCTGCGTCCCGGCGAGAAAAAATCTAGGTCCTCAATTGTACTTTTAATAAAGGTCTTTGAGCTGCTCTTTGTCTGATCCCTCACCTAGGACCTGTTTGTCTTGGGAGACCATAGAAGCCCCCGGACAACATAGTTCCTGGATCAGTGGGACACGCAAACCACAAGGGTGGCGGCTCAGAAAGCAGGTTATATAAATATAACTCCAAAACCAAACATGCAATATGCCTAAACATGCCTGTAATATTGTATCAATGTGACTTTTCCTAGAATCGGTTGTTTTTGTAAGGTTTGCAAATACAAAAATTAGGTTTTACTCACAATGACAAAATCACACTCAATATGACAGTTATTTAAACATAACTCATAAACCACACAAAAAAATGGCTAATAATGCCTGAAATAATGAATCATTGGGAGTTTTACTGAGTTTTACATTTTGCAAACACAAAAAGTATTTTTTTACTTGACTGTAATGTTCTTAGAACCCTGAGATAAAGGGAAAAAAGCAATAAAAATGTATTTAAACCTAACTCCTAAACAACACATGCAAAATGGCTAATAATACCTAGGGAGACATGTAACGTTGTTAGTTTAAAAAAATGATCTTTTGTAAAGATATCAAAGACACAAGCTAGTTTTTTTTATTCAATATGACAGTATAACAGTCATACTAAATATGAAAGTTATATAAACATAACTCCAAAACCAAACATGTGTCATGTCTAAAAATGCCTGTAATAATGTATTTATGTGAGTTTGTAAGGTTTGCAAAAACAAAAAGTAGTTTTTTACTCAATATGAAAGTAATGTTCTTAGAATCCTGAGATAATTCGAAAAAAGCAATACAAATGTATTCAAACACAAATTTTAAACCAAACATGTAAAATGTCTAAAAATGCCTGTAATATTGAATCTATATACGTTTTACTAGAATCAATTGTTTTTGTAAGGTTTGCAAATACAAAAATTAGGTTTTACACATAATGACATTAAAACTGTAACACTCAATATGACAATTATTTATTTATAACTCCTAACCACACATGAAACATGTGTAATAATGCGTGAAAAAAATTATCTTTGTGAGTGTTACTAGAAACATTTTCTTTTGTAAGGTTTGCAAAGACAGGTTAGTTTTTTTTACTCAATATGACAGTATAACTGCCACACTCAATATGACAGTTATTTAAACATAACTCTTAAACTACACATGAAAAATGATAAACAATGCCTGAAATAATGCATTCTTGTAAGTTTTACTCGAAACATATGCTTTTTTAAGGCTTGCAAACACAAAAATTATTTTTTACTCAATATGACAGTAATGTTCTAAAATTCTGAGAAAATACGAACAAATTAATAAAAATGATTCCAACATAATTCCTAAACCAAACATGCAAAATGTCTAAAAATGTCTGTAATATTGAATCCATGTGAGTTTTACTAGATTTAAATGATTTTGTAAGGTTTGCAAATACATAAATTAGGTTTTACTTACTATGTCATAACTGACAGTATATGACAGTTATTTAACCATAACTCAAACCACACATGAAAAATGGCTAATAATGCCTGAAATAATGCATCCTTGGCCGTTTTACTCGAAACACATGCTTTTTTAAATCTTGCAAACACAAAAAGTAGTTTTTTTCCTCAATATGACTGTAATGTTCTTAAAATCCTGAGATAATGCGAAAAAAGCAATAAAAATGTATTTAAACATTACTCCTAAACAACATATGCAAAATGGCTAATAATGCCTGGAAACATGTATCTTTGTTAGTTTTACTGGAAAAATGATCTTATGTAAAGTTTGCAAAGACACAAGCCAGTTTTTTTTAATTCAATATGACAGTATAACAGTCATATTAAATATGAAAGTTATATAAACATAACTCCAAAACCAAACATGTGTCATGTCTAAAAATGCCTGTAATAATGTATTAATGTGAGTTTGTAAGGTTTGCAAAAACAAAAACTATTTTTTTACTCAATATGAAAGTAATTATCTTAGAATCCTGAGATAATGCGAAAAAAGCAATAAAAAATTATTTAAACATAACTCCTAAACAACCCAGGCAAAATGGGTAATAATGCCTGGAGACATGTATCTTTGTTAGTTTTACTAGAAAAATGATCTTTTGTAAAGTTTGCAAAGACACGAGCTAGTTGTTTTTTATTCAATATGACAGTATAACAGTCATACTAAATATAAAAGTTATATAAACATAACTCCAAAACCAAACATGTGTCATGTCTAAAAATGCCTGTAATAATGTATTAATGTGAGTTTGTAAGGTTTGCAAAAACAAAAAGTAGTTTTTTACTCAATATGAAAGTAATGATCTTAAAATCCTGAGATAATGCGAAAAAAGCAATAAAAATGTATTTAAACATAATTCCTAAACAACCCATGCAAAATGGGTAATAATGCCTGGAGACATGCATCTTTGTTAGTTTTACTAGAAAAATGATCTTTTGTAAAGTTTGCAAAGACACAAGCTAGTTTTTTTTAATTAATATGACAGTATAACAGTCATATTAAATATAAAAGTTATATAAACATAACTCCAAAACCAAACATGTGTCATGTCTAAAATTGCCTGTAATAATGTATTTATGTGAGTTTGTAAGGTTTGCAAAAACAAAAAGTAGTTTTTTACTCAATATGAAAGTAATGATCTTAGAATCCTGAGATAATGCGAAAAAAGCAATACATATTTCTTTAAACATAATTCCTAAACAACCCATGCAAAATGGGTAATAATGCCTGGAGACATGTATCTTTGTTAGTTTTACTAGAAAAATGATCTTTTGTAATGTTTGCAAAGACACAAGCTAGTTTTTTTTTATTCAATATGACAGTATAACAATCATACTAAATATGAAAGTTATATAAACATAACTCCAAAACCAAACATGTGTCATGTCTAAAAATGTCTATAATAATGTATTTATGTGAGTTTGTAAGGTTTGCAAGAACAAAAAGTAGTTTTTTACTCAATATGAAAGTAATGATCTTGGAATCCTGAGATAATGCAAAAAAAGCAATAAAAATGTATTTAAACATAATTCCTAAACAACCCATGCAAAATGGGTAATAATGCCTGGACACATGTATCTTTGTTAGTTTTACTAGAAAAATTATATTTTGTAAAGTTCGCAAAGACACAAGCTAGTTTTTTAAAATTAAATATGACAGTATAACAGTCCTACTAAATATGAAAGTTATCAAAACATAACTCCAAAACCAAACATGTGTTGTGTCTAAAAATGCCTGTAATAATGTATTTATGTGAGTTTGTAAGATTTGCAAAACAAAAAGTAGTTTTTTCCTCAATATGAAAGTAAGGATTTTAGAATCCTGAGATAATGCGAAAAAAGCAATAAAAATGTATTTAAACATAATTCCTAAACAACCCATGCAAAATGGGTAATAATGCCTGGAGACATGTATCTTTGTTAGTTTTACTAGAAAAATTATCTTTTGTAAAGTTTGCAAAGACACAAGCTAGTTTTTTCTTATTCAATATGACAGTATAACAGTCATACTAAATATGAAAGTTATATAAACATAACTCCAAAACCAAACATGTGTCGTTTCTAAAAATGTCTGTAATAATGTATTTATGTGAGTTTGTAAGGTTTGCAAAAACAAAAAGTAGTTTTTTCCTCAATAAGAAAGTAAGGATTTTAGAATCCTAAATAATGCGAAAAAAGCAATAAAAATGTATTTAAAGATAATTCCTAAACAACCCATGCAAAATGGCTAATAATGCCTGGAGACATGTATCTTTGTTAGTTTTACTAGAAAAATGATCTTTTGTAATGTTTGCAAAGACACAAGCTAGTTTTTTTTTATTCAATATGACAGTATAACAATCATACTAAATATGAAAGTTATATAAACATAACTCCAAAACCAAACATGTGTCATGTCTAAAAATGCCTGTAATAATGTATTTATGTGAGTTTGTAAGGTTTGCAAAAACAAAAAGTAGTTTTTTACTCAATATGAAAGTAATGAGCTTAGAATCCTGAGATAATGCGAAAAAAGCAATAAAAAATGTATTTAAACATAATTCCTAAACAACCCATGCAAAATGGGTAATAATGCCTGGACACATGTATCTTTGTTAGTTTTACTAGAAAAATGATGTTTTGTAAAGTTTGCAAAGACACAAGCTAGTTTTTTAAAATCAAATATGACAGTATAACAGTCCTACTAAATATGAAAGTTATCAAAACATAACTCCAAAACCAAACATGTGTTATGTCTAAAAATGCCTGTAATAATGTATTTATGTGAGTTTGTAAGGTTTGCAAAACAAAAAGTAGTTTTTTCCTCAATATGAAAGTAAGGATTTTAGAATCCTGAGATAATGCGAAAAAAGCAATAAAAATGTATTTAAACATAATTCCTAAACAACCCATGCAAAATGGGTAATAATGCCTGGAGACATGTATCTTTGTTAGTTTTACTAGAAAAATGATCTTTTGTAAAGTTTGCAAAGACACAAGCTAGTTTTTTAAAATCAAATATGACAGTATAACAGTCCTACTAAATATGAAAGTTATCAAAACATAACTCCAAAACCAAACATGTGTTATGTCTAAAAATGCCTGTAATAATGTATTTATGTGAGTTTGTAAGGTTTGCAAAACAAAAAGTAGTTTTTTCCTCAATATGAAAGTAAGGATTTTAGAATCCTGAGATAATGCGAAAAAAGCAATAAAAATGTATTTAAACATAATTCCTAAACAACCCATGCAAAATGGGTAATAATGCCTGGAGACATGTATCTTTGTTAGTTTTACTAGAAAAATGATCCTTTGTAAAGTTTTCAAAGACACAAGCTAGTTTTTTTTTAATTCAATATGACAGTATAACTGTCATACTAAATATAAAAGTTATATAAACATAACTCCAAAACCAAACATGTGTCATGTCTAAAAATGTCTGTAATAATGTATTTATGTGAGTTTGTAAGGTTTGCAAAAACAAAAAGTAGTTTTTTACTCAATATGAAAGTAATGATCTTAGAATCCTGAGATAATGCGAAAAAAGCAATAAAAGTGTATTTAAACATAACTCCTAAACAACCCAGGCAAAATGGGTAATAATGCCTGGAGACATGTATCTTTGTTAGTTTTACTAGGAAATGTATATTTTGTAAAGTTTGCAAAGACACAAGCTAGTTGTTTTTATTCAATAAGACAGTATAACAGTCATACTAAATATGAAAGTTATATAAACAAAACTCCAGAACTAAACGTGTGTCATGTCTAAAATTGCCTATAATAATGTATTTATGTGAGTTTGTAAGGTTTGCAAAAACAAAAAGTAGTTTTTTCCTCAATATGAAAGTAAGGATTTTAGAATCCTAAATAATGCGAAAAAAGCAATAAAAATGTATTTAAAGATAATTCCTAAACAACCCATGCAAAATGGCTAATAATGCCTGGAGACATGTATCTTTGTTAGTTTTACTAGAAAAATGATATTTTGTAAAGTTTGCAAAGACACAAGCTAGTTTTTTTTTATTCAATATGACAGTATAACAGTCATATTAAATATAAAAGTTATATAAACATAGCTCCAAAACCAAACATGTGTCATATCTAAAAATGCCTGTAATAATGTATTTATGTGAGTTTGTAAGGTTTGCAAAAACAAAAAGTAGTTTTTTACTCAATATGAAAGTAATGATCTAAGAATCCTGAGATAATGCGAAAAAAGCAATAAAAATGTATTTAAACATAATTCCTAAACAACCCATGCAAAATGGCTAATAATGCCTGGAGACATGTATCTTTGTTAGTTTTACTAGAAAAATGATCTTTGGGACTTGAAGTGGGTATGGCATGGATGATTGTTTGGCGCCCAATAAAAGACTTGATGGAGGATTCTTCAGTCAGCAGATGTTAAAGCAGCATTAATCTACTGGAGCCTATCCCAGTGCACCTTGGCACTGGACAGGTGAAGTGACAAACTGGAGACATGTATCTTTGTTAGTTTTACTAGAAAAATGATCTTTTGTAAAGTTTGCAAAGACACAAGCTAGTTTTTTTTATTCAATATGACAGTATAACAGTCATACTAAATATAAAAGTTATATAAACATAACTCCAGAACCAAACGTGTGTCATGTCTAAAATTGCTTATAATAATGTATTCATGTGGGTTTGTAAGGTTTGCAAAAACAAAAAGTAGTGTTTTACTCAATATGAAAGTAATGATCTTGGAATCCTGAGATAATGCGAAAAAAGCAATACAAATGTATTCAAACACAATTTTTAAACCAAACATGTGAATTGTCTAAAAATGCCTGTAATATTGAATTTATGTAAGTTTTACTAGAATCAATTGTTTTTGTAAGGTTTGCAAATACAAAAATTAGGTTTTACACATAATGACATTATAACTTTAACACTCAATATGAAAGTTATTTAATTATAACTCCTAAATACACATGAAACATGTCTAATAGCGTGAAAAAAATTATCTTTGTGAGTGTTGCTAGAAACATTTTCTTTTGTAAGGTCTGCAAAGACACAAGTTAGATTTTTTTAACTCAATATGACAGTATAACGCCACACTCAATATGACAGTTATTTAAACATAACTCCTAAACCACACCTGAAAAATGGCTAATAATGCCTGAAATAATGCATCTTTGGGAGTTTTACTGGAAACATATGCTTTTTTTAAGGCTTGCAAACACAAAAATAATTTTTTTACTCAATATGACAGTAATCTTCTAAAATTCTGAGAAAATACGAACACATTAATAAAAATGATTCCAACATAATTCCTAAACCAAACATGCAAAATGTCTGAAAATGCCTGTAATATTGAATCCATGTGAGTTTTATTTGAATCAGTTGTATGGTTTGCTAATACAAAAATTGGGTTTTATGACAAACACAAGTTAGTTTTTTTACTCAATATAACAGTTTAGCTGTCATACTATATATGAAAGTTATATAAACATAACTCCAAAACCAAACCATTATGTCCAAAACTGCCTGTAATATTGTATATATGTGAGTTTTACTAGAATCAGGGTTGCAAATACAAAAATTGGGTTTTATGACAGTATACTGTCACACTCAATATGACAGTTATTTAAACATAACTCAAACAACACATGCAAAATAGCTAATAATGCCTGGAGCATGTATCTTAGTTAGTTTTACTAGAAAAATTGTATTTTGTAAGGTTTTGTTAGTTGTTGTTTTTATTCAATATGACAGTATAACTGTCATACTAAATATGAAAGTTATATAAACATAACTCTAAAACCAAACATGCATTGTGTCCAAAAATGCCTCTAATATTGTATCTGTGTGAGTTTAACTAGATTTAGTTGTTTTTGTAAGGTTTGCAAATACAAAATAAGGGTTTTACTCACTATGACAGTTTACTGTCACACTCAATCTGACAGTTATTTATTTAAACATAACTCCTAAACAACATATGCAAAATGGCTAATAATGCCTGGATAATAATAATACTAGAAACATTATATTGTGTAAGGTTTAGTTAGTTTTTGTACTCAATCTGACAGTATAACTGTCATCTAAATCCATCCATTTTCTTCCGCTTATCCGAGGTCGGGTTGCGGGGGCAGCAGCCTGAGCAGAAAATCCCAGACTTCCCTGTCCCCAGCCACTTTGTCCAGCTCTTCTCGGGGTATTCCGAGGCGTTCCCAGGCCAGCCGGGGACATAGTCTTTCCAATGTGTCCTAGGTCTTCCCCGTGGCCTCCTGCCACACCTCCCTAGAGGCGTTCGGGTGGCATCCTGAGCAGATGCCCGAACCACCTCATGGCTCCTCTCAATGTGGAGGAGCAGCGGCTTTACTTTGAGTTCCTCCCGGATGACAGAGCTTCTCACCCTGTCTCTAAGGTAGAGACCCACCACCCGGCAGAGGAAACGCATTTCGGCCGCTTGTCCTTTCGGTCATAACCCAAAGCTGGGAACGTAGATCGACGGTAAATTGAGAGCTTTTCCTTCTGGCTCAGCTCCTTCTTCACCACAACGGATCGATATAGCGTCCTCAATACTGAAGACGCCGCACCAAATCGCCTGTGGATCTCTCGATCCACTCTATCCTCACTCGTGAACAAGACTCCTAGGTACTTGAACTCCTCCACTTGGGGCAAGATCTCCTCCCCAACCTGGAGATGGCACTCGACCCTTTCCTGCGCGAAACCATGGACTTGGACTTGGAGGTGCTGATTCTCATCCCAGTCGCTTCACACTCAAGGACCCTGCCGAGAGTATAGACCTGGTCTACCGTTCCACGACCAGGACGAAAACCACACTGTTCGTCCTGGATCCGAGTTTCCCCAGTACACATGAATAGACCTTATCGGGATAGTTGGAACACACCCTCCGGTTCCCCTTCTTAAAGAGAGGAACCACCACCCCGGTGTGCCAATCCAGAGGTACCACCCCCAATGTTCACGCGATGTTGCAGAGTCTTGTCAACCAAGACAGCCCCACAGTATCCAGAGCCTTAAGGAACTCATCCACCACCGGGGCCTTGCCACAGAGGAGCTTTTTAACTACCTAGGCAACCTAAGCCCCAGAAATAGGAGAGTCCACCACAGACTCCCCAGGCACTGCTTGGCCTGTCGGTATGCCCGCTGCCTCTGGAGTCCCATGAGCCAAAAGGACCCGATAGGCTATTTCTTCAGCTTGACGGCATCCCTCCCTGCTGGTGGCCACCAGCGAGTTCTAGGATTACCGCCACGACAGGCACCAAACACCTTGCGGCCACAGCTCCAATCAGCAGGCTCGACAAGAGAGGCACGGAACATGGTCCACTCAGACTCAATGTCCAGCACCTCCCTCGTGACATGTTTAAAGTTCTTCCTTATGTTTGAACATTGTGTTTGTTATGGACAATCCGTGACGAGCACAAAAGTCCAATAACAAAGCACCACTTGGGTTCAGATCCGGGTGGCCATTTTTCCCAATCACGACTCTCCAGGTTTCACTGTCCTTGCCAACGTGAGCATTGAAGTCCCCCAACAGAACAAGGGAATCACCCGAGGGAGCACTCTCCAGTACTCCCTCAAGGGAATCCAAAAAGAGTGGGTACTCTGAGCTGCTGTTTGGTGCGTAAACACAAACAACAGTCAGGACCCGTCACCCAACCCGAAGGCGGAGGGAAGCTACCATCTCGTCTACTGGGTCCAACGTGCAGGCTTTGAGCAACAACAATTGCCACCCCAGCCTCTCATTGCTTGCAACGCCAGAGTGGAAGAGAGTCCATCCCCTCTTGAGAGAACAGGTTCCAGAGCCCTTGCTGTGCGTCGAAGTGAGTCCAACTATATCTAGCCGGAACTTCTTCACCTCGCGCACCAGCTCAGGCTCTTTCCCTCCCAGCGAGGTGACGTTCCACGTCCCAAGAGCGAGCTTATGTAGCCGATAATCGGACTGCCAAGTGCCCTGCCTTCGGCTGCCGCCCAGTTCACACTGCATCCGACCTCTATGACCTCAATGGGCCCATGAGTGGTGAGCCCATTGGAGGGTTGACCCACGTTGCCTCTTCGAAATGAGCCCGGCAGGGCCCCATGGAGACAGGCCCGGCCACCAGTCGCTCGCCATCGTGCCCCACCTCTGCGCCTGGCTCCACAGGGGAGCCACGGTGACCTGCGCCTGGGCGAGAAAAAATCTAGGTCCTCGATTTGTACTTTTCATAAAGGTCTTTGAGCTGCTCTTTGTCTGATCCCTCACCTAGGACCTTTTCTCAGGGGATCCCGAGGCGTTCCCAGGCCAGCCGGGAGACATAGTGTTCCCAATGTGTCCTGGGTCTTCCCCGTGGCCTCCAGGATGACAGAGCTTCACCTTCACCAGGGGTGTCAAACTCAAATACAGAGTGGGCCAAAGTTTAAAACTGAACAAAGCCGCGGGCCAAGGTTGAACAAATTAACCTTTTAATAGGGACCCAAACAAGTTTTGCATTGAATATTGAACAAGCAAGGCTTATATAACTTTATAGTGACATGCAAAATGGAGTTTCAAATAATAATAATAATAATTAAAAAATATCAATTGCATATCAAATATAATTTAAATACAAATTGAATGCCTCTTTTCTATTTGCAGCCTTCTGAGGTAAATATCAACATTAACTTTATCCACAGGCTAATAAATTTGAAAATAAAATAACAATGAATAAAACAACCATTCAGGACTTTAAACTGCTCAGTTTGCAACACACTGATCTAATTTGATGTGCCCAAGCCAGATACCTGGCATCTTTTTTTAGATGCTAGTTCTTTAATGTCGGGGCTCAGGCTTTGAGCTGAGGCAACTTTCATTATCGAACAAGATGTTCAACAGTCATATCTCGTACACCCAATTCTAACATCATTCAGACCCAGTCACAAGATATGTGCAGCTACAGCACGCATGCACAAATGAATGCAACGCATACTTCATCAACAGCGATACAGGTTACACTGAGGGTGCCAGTATAAAAAACTTTAACACTGTTAGAAATATACGCCACACTGTGAACCCACACCAAACAAAAATAAAAAACACTTTTCGGGAGAACATCCGCACCGTAACACAACATAAACACAAAAGAACAAATACCCAGAATCTTTTGCAGCACTAACTCTTTCGGGACGCTACAAAATACACCCCCGCTACCACCAAACCCCCCCCCCCCCCCCCCCCACACACACACACCTTGTAGCGTCTCGGAAGATTTAGTGCTACAAAGGGTTCTGGGTATTTGTTGTGTTGTGTTTATGTTGTGTTACGGTGCGGATGTTCTCCCGAAATGTGTTTGTCATTCTTGTTTGGTGTGGATTCACAGTGTGGCGTATATTTCTAAAAGTGTTAAAGTTTTTTATTTGGCTACCGTCAGTGTAACCTGTATCGCTGTTGATGAAGTATGCGTTGCATTCAATTGTGTGTGGGTGCAGAAGCTGCACTGACATGAAACTGGGCTGGCACTCGTTTGACTAGCTGGAAAAAAAAAAAAAATTCGGGAGGAGTGCTGGAGTCATTCCCGGGAGGGTTGGCAAGTATTAGAAGTAGCGGCACTGCCGCAATGTATAATCGAAGGTCCAGCTTTAGTGTTAATTTGATATTGCCTCAAGGGCCAAGTCAAATTACACGTTGGGCCAAATTTGGCCCACGGGCCAGAGTTTGACACCCATGACCTTCACTGTAAAAAATTACTGTAAAAATAAAAAATAAAATTACAGTTATATACTCCATCCATCCATCCATTTTCTACCGCTTATTCCCTTCGGGGTCGCGGGGGGCGCTGGAGCCTATCTCAGCTACAATCAGGCGGAAGGCGGGGTACACCCTGGACAAGTCGCCACCTCATCGCAGGGCCAACACAGATAGACAGACAACATTCACACTCACATTCACACACTAGGGCCAATTTAGTGTTGCCAATCAACCTATCATGTTCTTCTTAAATGCAGTTAAGTACTGTAAATTTTGTTGCATTTTTCAAAAAATATCGACCAGCAGTAAGTTACTGTAAAACCTACAGTGTAATTCAGTATTTTTCAGACTTGTTTCTTGGGTCCGCCCACAATTCGTCCAACCGAGCTTCATTTCACCTGGCCGACCCTGCTAAATCCATCCTACTGCATCGTGTGTTTTTGATAACAAGGTAAGAGTCACTTGTACCTTGATGTGTCATTTTCTGTTTGAATTACTTTATATATATATTTATAAAGTCCGAAATGACATAGCGTCACAGTCAGCATCACAGACACTATCGTTGACCACGCGCATGTACCGCCGCATGCTAGCTAGCTAAGTTTTCTTCTTTTTTGTCATAGTCATCATAAAAGATGATAACTTGCAACATATGTGCTACGACTTGCAGCAATGTATTTGCGTATGTTAGACACATGCGAAGTCATAGTTGTATGCCTAATGCATCGTTTAAGTGTTCTTTCCCTAAATGCACAAGAGTTTTTTCCAACTTCTCAGCCTTCAAAACTCACAGCCGTTGTCATAAATATGGCAAGAGTAGGACTGATATGTATAGCGCAGAAGGTTTACCTTGTAATATTGTCTCATGTAGCGCGAAGTGCGATGATATACGAGCCTTTCTCCTGCATTTGAAAAGTCATATTACCGAAGGTAGGACAGTTACGTGCCCCTTCAGTCAATGTGAAAAAAGATTTACAGTTAAGTCTACTTTCACATCGCACGTGTCAAGGAAGCACTACGGCTACACTGAACGAAGTTTGAATTGATCAACAGCAAATCCAAGCAGCTCTTGTGTTATTAACACTGATGATGACTATTGTGATATGCAACTTGAGGATTCAGGATATTCCTGTTATGAAGACATGGAGGTCTACTTGCATTAAAAAAATGTTCACAGCACTGAAAAAAGGTTGAGAACCACTGCCTTAGGACAGTGGTTCTCAACCTTTTTTCAGTGATGTACCCCTGTGAACATTTTTTAAATTCAAGTACCCCCTAATCAGAGCAAAGCATTTTTGGTTGAAAAAAAGAGATAAAGAAGTAAAATACAGCACTATGTCATCAGTTTCTGATTTATTAAATTGTATAACAGTGCAAAATATTGCTCATTTGTTGTGGTCTTTCTTGAACTATTTGGAAAAAAAGATATAAAAATAACTAAAAACTTGTTGAAAAATAACCAAGTGATTCAATTATAAATAAAGATTTTTACACATAGAAGTAATCAACTTAAAGTGCCCTCTTTGGGGATTGTAATAGAGATCCATCTGGATTCATGAACTTCATTCTCAACATTTCTTCACAAAAAAAGAAATCTTTAACATCAATATTTATGGAACATGTCCACTACGCTTTAACCAAGCCTCCATTGTTTTCTACATGGATAGTTGATTGACAGTTGGTGCCGTGTGGCACCGCCAGGTAGGGTCAAACCATCATGGCATGGGGGAAACTCTGGCTTTATGGTAATGAATGGAATAGCCTACTTGATTAGTTGTTCAGTTTATGAACTTACATTCATATTTTGTCGAAGTATTATTCAATAAATATATTTATAAAGGATTTTTGAATTGTTGCTATTTTTAGAATATTTAAAAAAAATCTCACGTACCCCTTGGCATACCTTCAAGTACCCCCAGGAGTACGCGTACCCCCATTTGAGAACCACTGCCTTAGGAGACTAGATGTAAACAGAGGAAAGAGAGAGCGAGTGAGGTGGCCATTCCAAATACTTTTAAAATGCTACCCATATTGGATACTGTTTAGGAAAATAAACTGCATTTCTTGACTGTACCAGTTGCTGGTGACAAAGTCACAATAAAACGTTGGATGATCAGCATGGAAGGTGATGTCATCTGCAAAGGCGTCCAACCTAGCTTAATCTCAGGGCTTGCTGCCCTTCTTGCCACATACTATGTGTTCAACTTGGAATACCAAGAGGAAGGTCCTCGGACATTGGAATTTGTTCAAAGGTAAATCCTCTTGATACTGTTAAAATACTGTTAGGATATTTTATTTTATATTTCTCACCTCTGTTCAGGAATTTGACTTGTCATTTCCCCAATTGTGTGCCTTAAATCAATGACTCTTCTGTTCCTTTGTGGACCTTCTTATTAGGGACCGAAGCACCAGTTTGACTCTAGGATACAGAGAAGGTAGGTAATGTGCAGGTAAAGATATGTTGACTGGGTCAAAGAAGGAAGCACCTGTTTGACCCCAGGATGCAGAAAAAGTAGATAATTTGCAGGTAAAGACATGTTGACTGGATGATGGCAGGAAGCACCAGCTTGACCCGAGAATGCAGAGCAAGTAGGTAATGTGCGGGTGAAGATATGTTGAATGGGTAAAGGCAGGAAGCACCAGTGTGACCCCACTATGCAGGGAAGGTAGGTAATGTGCGGGTGAAGGTATGTTGAATGGGTGAAAGAAGGAAGCGCAGGTGTGGTCGAGGCCATGCAGACAAGGTAGGTATGTGCAGGTGAAGATATGTTGTATGGTGAAAGAAAGAAGCACCAGTGTGACCCAAGGATGCAGGGAAGGTAGGTAATGTGCAGGTAAAGATATGTTGAATGGGTGAAGGCAGGAAACACCAGCTAGACGCCAGGATACAGAGAAGGTAGGTAATGTGCAGGTAAAGATATGTTGAATGAGTAAAGGCAGGAAACACCAGCTTGACTCCAGGATATAGAGAAGGTAGGTAATGTGCAGGTAAAGATATGTTGAATGGGTAAAGGTAGAAAGCACCAGCGTGACCACACTATGCAGAGAAGGTAGGTAATGTGCAGGTAAAGATATGTTGATTGGGTAAAGGCAAGAAGCACCAGTGTGACCCCAGGATGCAGAGAAGATAGGTAATGAGCAGGTAACTATATGTTAAATGGGTGAAAGCAGGAAACATCAGCGTAAATACACGGTCCCGTAGATGGAGAGAAAACATGAATAGAGAGAGGGGTTGGGGAGGCTTTAGCATTGTCTTCCTCTCTGAATTTGTCTTAATGGGTTTTAGAGCATTCACTCATCTACAGCTGTGGTTATGGTATAGGCTCACATATATCCTAAAATTGATATTAATATTTGTGCAGTGCATATTCCTAAATAACAATGTGAGGGGGGGTTCTGTATCGACTACAAGTAATCTTCAATCACAACAGAATATCTAATATGCTTTCTCTCTTTTTTAGGCGATTCATTGGCGTTAACCCTGAGAGGGGAACAAAGGCTAGCCAGGGAAAGGTGGTGTCCAAGAAGACCGGGAAGCTGGTCCAGAAAAAGGCAGCAACTGTAAATCCTCACGTAGCCACCCTTATAAAACATCTCACAGACTTTGAGTGGGGCTTTATGTAGCCGACAACTAAACACTGGACTCGTGTTCAGTGTTTTGTCTCCAGTTAGAAATTAAGTGGACATGTTATACATGTTAAAATGCTTTACTGAAAATAAGAAGAATGCTCTAAATGTACATTGAATGTATTTGATGCACTTTAAAATAATTGGTTAATAAAAACATAATCTTGCAAGGCCATTTCTCCAGTCATTTTTATGCCAGCAGATTGCAGGGATTTTGATTTTGAAAAATTAAAAGTTCAACTCATTAACTTCTAGTGGCATTATACTGTAAAGCTCAGTCTATAGTGCTTACAATTATTTTACTGTAATTAACTGTTAATGGATATTACAGTAGATACACTAAAATAACAGTGTAATGCCGCTAAACAGATGACAGTATTATGCTGTGAAGCGTATATTTGATACAGCACAGTACTGTGATACTTTTTACAGTAATAAAGTGTAGTGATAAATCACAGTATGTGTGCTGTAGAAAAACAGTTTTATACTGGAACCGTTAGCTGCCAGTAGGTTACTGTAATTAAACGGTGAAAATTCTTACAGTAAGGGAGAGACCCGCCACCCAGCGGAGAAAACTCATTTCGGCCGCCAGCCTGTGCATCTCACGATCCACTCTTCCCTCACTCATGAACAAGACTCCAGGTACTTGAACTCATCCACTTGGGGCAAGATCTCCTGCCCAACCTCGAAATGGCACTCCACCCTTTCCCGGGCGAGAACCTCGGACTTGGAGGTGCTGATTCTCATCCCAGTCGCTTCACACTCGGCTGCGAACCAATCCAATGAGAGCTGAAGATCCTGGCCAGTTAAAGCCATAAGGACCACATCATCTGCAAAAAGGAGAGACCTAATCCTGCAGCCACCAAACCGGATCCCCTCAACGCCATGACTGCGCCTAGAAATTCTGTCCATAAAATTTATGAACACATTTGGTGACTAAGGGCAGCCAACACGAGGGTTGGACTCCGGTCCAACCCTCACTGGAAAGGGGTCCGACATACTGCTGGCAATGCGGACCAAGCTCTGACACTGATCATACAGGGAGCGACCCGCCACAATCAGACATGCCGATACCCCATACTCTCTGAGCACTCCCCACAGGACTTCCCGGGGTGGCCACGGTCGAATGTCTTCTCCAAGTCCACAAAGCACATGTAGACTGGTTGGACAAACTCCCATGCACACTCAAGGACCCTGCCGAGAGTATAGAGCTGGTCTACCGTTCCACGACCAGGACGAAAACCACACTGTTCGTCCTGGATCCGAGGTTCCTCCTCTCCAGTACACATGAATAGACCTTACCGGGAAGGCTGAGGAGTGTGATCTACGATAGTTGGAACACACCCTCCGGTTCCCCTTCTTAAAGAGAGGAACCACCACCCCGGTCTGCCAATCCAGAGGTACCGCCCCTGATGTCCATGCGATGTTGCAGAGTCTTGTCAACTAAAACAGCCCCACAGCATCCAGAGCCTTAAGGAACTCCGGACGGAGCTCATCCACCCCCGCGGCCTTGCCACCGAGGAGCTTTTTAACTACCTTGGCAACCTCAGCCCCAGAAATAGGAGAGCCCACCACAGACTCCCCAGGCACTGCTTGGCCTGTCGGTATGCCCGCTGCCTCTGGAGTCCCATGAGCCAAAAGGACCAGATAAGCTCTTTCTTCAGCTTGACGGCATCCCGCACTGCTGGTGGCCACCAGCGGGTTCTAGGATTACCGCCACGACAGGCACCAAACACCTTGCGGCCACAGCTCCAATCAGCTGGCTTGACAAGAGAGGCACGGAACATGATCCATTCAGACTCAATGTCCAGCACCTCCTTTGTGACATGTTCAAAGTTCCTCCGGAGGTAGAAAAAGAAACTCTCTCTGACAGGACACTGCTAGGCATTCCCAAAAGACTCTCACAATGCGTTTGGGCCTGCCAGGTCTGTCCGGGATCCTACCCCACCATCGGAGCCAGCTCACCAGGTGGTGATCGGTAGAAAGCTCGCCCCTCTCTTCACCCGAGTGTCCAAAACATGAGGCCGCAAATCCCATGACACAACTACAAAGTCAATAATGGAACTGCGGCCGAGGGTGTCCTGGTGCCAAGTGCACATATGGACACCCTTATGTTTGAACATTGTGTTTGTTATGGACAATCCGTGACGAGCACAAAAGTCCAATAATAAAGCACCACTTGGGTTCAGATCTGGGTGGCCATTTTTTCCAATCACGACTCTCCAGGTTTCAAAGTCGTTGCCAACATCAGCGTTGAAGACCCCCAGCAGAACAAAGGAATCACCCGAGGGAGCACTCTCAAGGGAATCCAAAAAGAGTGGGTACTCTGAGCTGCTGTTTGGTGCGTAAACACCAACAACAGTCAGGACCCGTCACCCAACCCGAAAGTGGAGGGAAGTTACCATCTCGTCTTCTGGGTTAAGTCCAACGTGCAGGCTTTGAGCCGGGGGGCAACAAGAATTGCCAACCCAGCCTCTCATTACTTGCAACGCCAGAGTGGAAGAGAGTCCAACCCCTCTTGAGAGAACAGGTTCCAGAGCCCTTGCTGTGCGTCGAAGTGAGTCCAGCTTTATCTAGCCGGGAACTTCTCCACCTCGCGAGGTGACGTTCCACGTCCCAAGAGCGAGCTTATGTAGCCGATAATCGGACCGCCAAGTGCCCTGCCTTCGGCTTCCGCCCAGCTAACACTGCACCCGACCTCTATGACCCAGCCCATGAGTGGTGAGCCTATTGCAGGGGGGGCCCACGTTGCCTCTTCGAGCTGGGCCCCATGGGCACCAGTCGCTCGCCATCGTGCCCCACCTCTGGGCCTGGCTCCACAGGGGAGCCACGGTGACCCGCGTCCGGGCGAGAAAATATCTAGGTCCTCGATTTGTACTTTTCATAAAGGTCTTTGAGCTGCTCTTTGTCTGATTCCTCACCTAGGACCTGTTTGTCTTGGGGGACCCTACCAGGGGGCATAGAAGCCCCCGGACAACATAGCTCCTAGAATCAGTGGGACACGCAAACCACAAAGGTGGCGGCTCAGAAAGCAGGTTATATAAACATAACTCCAAAACCAAACATGCAAGATGTCTAAACATGCCTGTAATATTGTATCAATGTGAGTTTTACTAGAATCGGTTGTTTTTTTAAGGCTTGCAAACACAAAAAGTTTTTTTTACTCAATATGACAGTAAGTTCTTAAAATGCTGAGATAATGTGAAAAAAAGCAATACAAATGTATTCCAACATAATTCCTAAACCAAACATGCAAAATGTCTAAAAATGCCTGTAATATTGAATCCATGTGAGTTTTACTAGAATCATTTGTTTTTGTAAGGTTTGCAAATACAAAAATTGAGTTTTATGACAGACACAAGTTAGTTTTTTTACTCATTATAACAGTATAGATGTCATACTATATATTAAAGTTATATAAACATAACTCGAAAACCAAACGTGCATTATGTCCAAAATTGCCTGTAATATTGTATAGATGTGAGTTTTACTAGAATCAGGTTTGCAAATACAAAAATTGGGTTTTATGACAGTATACTGTCACACTCAATATGACAGTATAACTGTCATACTAAATCCATCCATTTTCTTCCGCTTATCCGAGGTCGGGTTGCGGGGGCAGCAGCCTAAGCAGAGAGCCCAGACTTCCCTCTCCCCAGCCACTTCGTCCAGCTCTTCTCGGGGGATCCCGAGGCGTTCCCAGGCCATAGTCTTTCCAATGTATCCTAGGTCTTCCCCATGGCCTCCTGCCGTTCGGACCTAGGGAGGCGTTCGGGTGGCATCCTGAGCAGATGCCCGAACCACCTCATCTGGCTCCTCTCAATGTGGAGGAGCAGCGGCTTTACACTGAGTTCCTCCCAGATGACAGAGCTTCTCACCGTATCTCTAAGGGAGAGACCCACCACCCGGCGGAGGAAACTCATTTCGGCCGCTTGTACCCGTGACCTTGTCCTTTCGGTCATAACCCAAAGCTCATGACCATAGGTGAGGATGGGAACGTTGATCGACCGGTAAATTGAAAGCTTTTCCTTCTGGCTCAGCACCTTCTTCACCACAACGGATCGATATAGCGTCCTCATTACTGAAGACGCCGCACCGATCCGCCTGTAGATCTCAAAATCCACTCTATCCTCACTCGTGAACAAGACTCCTAGGTACTTGAACTCCTTCACTTGGGGCAAGATCTCTTTCCCAACCTCGAGATGGCACTACACCCTTTCCCGGGCGAGAACCATGGACTCGGACTTGGAGGTGCTGATTCTCATCCCAGTCGCTTCACTGCGAACCGATCCAATGAAAGCTGAAGATCTTGGCCAGTTGAAGCCATCAGGACCACATCATCTGCAAAAAGCAGAGACCTAATCCTGCAGCCACCAAACCAGGCGCAGTCATGGCGTTGAGGGGATCCTCAAAGCCATGACTGCGCCTAGATATTCTGTCCATTAAAGTTATGAACAGAATCGGTGACAAAGGGCAGCCTTGGCGGAGTCCAACCCTCACTGGAAAGGGGTCCGACATACTGCCGGCAATGCGGACCAAGCTCTGACACTGATCATACAGGGAGACACCCGCCACAATCAGACATGCCGATACTCCATACTCTCTGAGCACTCCCCACAGGATTTACCGGGGACCAAGGTCGAATGTCTTCTCCAAGTCCACAAAACTTATGTAGACTGGTTGGGCAAACTCCCATGCACACTCAAGGACCCTGCCGAGAGTATAGAGCTGGTCTACCGTTCCACGACCAGGACGAAAACCACACTGTTCGTCCTGGATCCGAGGTTCCTCCTCTCCATTACACATGAATAGACCTTACCGGGAAGGCTGAGGAGTGTGATCTACGATAGTTGGAACACACCCTCCGGTTCCCCTTCTTAAAGAGAGGTACCACCACCCCGGTCTGCCAATCCAGAGGTACCGCCCCCGATGTAGACGCAATGTTGCAGAGTCTTGTCAACCAAGACTGCCCCACAGCATCCAGAGCCTTAAGGAACTCCGGACGGAGCTCATACCCCCGGGGCCTTGCCACCGAGGAGCTTTTTAACTCCCTTGGCAACCTCAGCCCCAGAAATAGGAGAGCCCACCACAGACTTCCCAGGCACTGTTTCCTCATAGGAAGACGTGTTGGTGGGACTGAGGAGGTCTCGCTTGGCCTGTCGGTATGCCCACTGCCTCTGGAGTCCCATGAGCCAAAAGGACCCGGTGGCTCTTTCTTCAGCTTGACAGCATCCCTCACTGCTGGTGGATTACCGCCACGACAGGCACCAAACACCTTGCGGCCACAGCTTCAATCAGCTGGCTCAACAAGAGAGGAACGGTCCAGAACATGGTCCACTCAGACTCAATGTCCAGCACCTCCCTCGTGACATGTTCAAAGTTCTTCCGGACATGTTCAAAGTTCTTCAGGAGACTCTGCTAGGTGTTCCCAGCAGACCCTTACAATACGTTTGGGCCTGCCAGGTCTGACCGGCATCCTCCCCTACCATCGGAGCCTGCTCACCACCAGGTGGTGGTTGGTGGAAAGCTCTGCCCCTCTCTTCACCGAGTGTCCAAAACATGAGGCCGCAAATCCCATGACACAACTACAAAGTCAATCATGCGGCCGAGGGTGTCCTTGTGCCAAGTGCACATATGGACACCCTTATGTTTGAACATTGTGTTTGTTATGGACAATCCGTGACAAGCACAAAACTCCAATAACAAAGCACCACTTGGGTTCAGATCCGGGTGGCCATTTTTCCCAATCACGACTCTCCAGGTTTCACTGTCGTTGCCAACATAGCGTTGAAGTCCACCAGCAGAACAAGGGAATCACCCGCGGGAGCACTCTCCAGTACTCCCTCAAGGGAATCCAAAAAGAGTTGGTACTCTGAGCTGCTGTTTGGTGTGTAAACACAAACAACAGTCAGGACCCGTCACCCAACCCGAAGGCTGAAGGAAGCTACCATCTCGTTTATTGGGTTTAAAGTCCAACGTGCAGGCTTTGAGCCGGCGGGCAACAAGAATTGCCACCCCAGCCTCTCATTAGTTGCAACGCCAGTGTGGAATCTCTTCCACTCTGGCGTTGCAAGTAATGAAAGTTCAGCTCAGTCCAGCCCCTCTGAGAGAACAGGTTCCAGAGCCCTTGCTGTGAGTCCAACTATATCTAGCCGGGAACGTCTCCACCTCATGCACCAGCTCAGGCTCCTTCCCTCCCAGCGAGGTGACGTTCCATGTCCCAAGAGCGAGCTTATGTAGCCGATAATCGGACCACCAAGTGCCCTGCCTTCGGCTGCCGCCCAGCTCACACTGCACCCTCTATGACCCAGCCCATGAGTGGTGAGCCCTGGAGGGGGGATCCACGTTGCCTCTTCGAGCTGAGCACGGCTGGGCCCCATGGGGACTGGCCCGTCAATCGCCATCGTGCCACACCTCTGGGCCTGGCTCCACAGGGGAGCCACGGTGACCTGCGTCCCGGCGAGAAAAAATCTAGGTCCTCAATTGTACTTTTAATAAAGGTCTTTGAGCTGCTCTTTGTCTGATCCCTCACCTAGGACCTGTTTGTCTTGGGAGACCATAGAAGCCCCCGGACAACATAGTTCCTGGATCAGTGGGACACGCAAACCACAAGGGTGGCGGCTCAGAAAGCAGGTTATATAAATATAACTCCAAAACCAAACATACAATATGCCTAAACATGCCTGTAATATTGTATCAATGTGACTTTTCCTAGAATCGGTTGTTTTTGTAAGGTTTGCAAATACAAAAATTAGGTTTTACTCACAATGGCAAAATCACACTCAATATGACAGTTATTTAAACATAACTCATAAACCACACAAAAAAATGGCTAATAATGCCTGAAATAATGAATCATTGGGAGTTTTACTGAGTTTTACATTTTGCAAACACAAAAAGTATTTTTTTACTTGACTGTAATGTTCTTAGAACCCTGAGATAAAGGGAAAAAAGCAATAAAAATGTATTTAAACCTAACTCCTAAACAACACATGCAAAATGGCTAATAATACCTAGGGAGACATGTAACGTTGTTAGTTTAAAAAAATGATCTTTTGTAAAGATATCAAAGACACAAGCTAGTTTTTTTTATTCAATATGACAGTATAACAGTCATACTAAATATGAAAGTTATATAAACATAACTCCAAAACCAAACATGTGTCATGTCTAAAAATGCCTGTAATAATGTATTTATGTGAGTTTGTAAGGTTTGCAAAAACAAAAAGTAGTTTTTTACTCAATATGAAAGTAATGTTCTTAGAATCCTGAGATAATTCGAAAAAAGCAATACAAATGTATTCAAACACAAATTTTAAACCAAACATGTAAAATGTCTAAAAATGCCTGTAATATTGAATCTATATACGTTTTACTAGAATCAATTGTTTTTGTAAGGTTTGCAAATACAAAAATTAGGTTTTACACATAATGACATTAAAACTGTAACACTCAATATGACAATTATTTATTTATAACTCCTAACCACACATGAAACATGTGTAATAATGCGTGAAAAAATTTATCTTTGTGAGTGTTACTAGAAACATTTTCTTTTGTAAGGTTTGCAAAGACAGGTTAGTTTTTTTTACTCAATATGACAGTATAACTGCCACACTCAATATGACAGTTATTTAAACATAACTCTTAAACTACACATGAAAAATGATTAACAATGCCTGAAATAATGCATTCTTGTAAGTTTTACTCGAAACATATGCTTTTTTAAGGCTTGCAAACACAAAAATTATTTTTTACTCAATATGACAGTAATGTTCTAAAATTCTGAGAAAATACGAACAAATTAATAAAAATGATTCCAACATAATTCCTAAACCAAACATGCAAAATGTCTAAAAATGTCTGTAATATTGAATCCATGTGAGTTTTACTAGATTTAAATGATTTTGTAAGGTTTGCAAATACATAAATTAGGTTTTACTTACTATGTCATAACTGACAGTATATGACAGTTATTTAACCATAACTCAAACCACACATGAAAAATGGCTAATAATGCCTGAAATAATGCATCCTTGGCCGTTTTACTCGAAACACATGCTTTTTTAAATCTTGCAAACACAAAAAGTAGTTTTTTTCCTCAATATGACTGTAATGTTCTTAAAATCCTGAGATAATGCGAAAAAAGCAATAAAAATGTATTTAAACATTACTCCTAAACAACATATGCAAAATGGCTAATAATGCCTGGAAACATGTATCTTTGTTAGTTTTACTGGAAAAATGATCTTATGTAAAGTTTGCAAAGACACAAGCCAGTTTTTTTTAATTCAATATGACAGTATAACAGTCATATTAAATATGAAAGTTATATAAACATAACTCCAAAACCAAACATGTGTCATGTCTAAAAATGCCTGTAATAATGTATTAATGTGAGTTTGTAAGGTTTGCAAAAACAAAAACTAGTTTTTTACTCAATATGAAAGTAATGATCTTAGAATCCTGAGATAATGCGAAAAAAGCAATAAAAAATTATTTAAACATAACTCCTAAACAACCCAGGCAAAATGGGTAATAATGCCTGGAGACATGTATCTTTGTTAGTTTTACTAGAAAAATGATCTTTTGTAAAGTTTGCAAAGACACGAGCTAGTTGTTTTTTATTCAATATGACAGTATAACAGTCATACTAAATATAAAAGTTATATAAACATAACTCCAAAACCAAACATGTGTCATGTCTAAAAATGCCTGTAATAATGTATTAATGTGAGTTTGTAAGGTTTGCAAAAACAAAAAGTAGTTTTTTACTCAATATGAAAGTAATGATCTTAAAATCCTGAGATAATGCGAAAAAAGCAATAAAAATGTATTTAAACATAATTCCTAAACAACCCATGCAAAATGGGTAATAATGCCTGGAGACATGCATCTTTGTTAGTTTTACTAGAAAAATGATCTTTTGTAAAGTTTGCAAAGACACAAGCTAGTTTTTTTTAATTAATATGACAGTATAACAGTCATATTAAATATAAAAGTTATATAAACATAACTCCAAAACCAAACATGTGTCATGTCTAAAATTGCCTGTAATAATGTATTTATGTGAGTTTGTAAGGTTTGCAAAAACAAAAAGTAGTTTTTTACTCAATATGAAAGTAATGATCTTAGAATCCTGAGATAATGCGAAAAAAGCAATACATATTTCTTTAAACATAATTCCTAAACAACCCATGCAAAATGGGTAATAATGCCTGGAGACATGTATCTTTGTTAGTTTTACTAGAAAAATGATCTTTTGTAATGTTTGCAAAGACACAAGCTAGTTTTTTTTTATTCAATATGACAGTATAACAATCATACTAAATATGAAAGTTATATAAACATAACTCCAAAACCAAACATGTGTCATGTCTAAAAATGTCTATAATAATGTATTTATGTGAGTTTGTAAGGTTTGCAAAAACAAAAAGTAGTTTTTTACTCAATATGAAAGTAATGATCTTGGAATCCTGAGATAATGCAAAAAAAGCAATAAAAATGTATTTAAACATAATTCCTAAACAACCCATGCAAAATGGGTAATAATGCCTGGACACATGTATCTTTGTTAGTTTTACTAGAAAAATTATATTTTGTAAAGTTCGCAAAGACACAAGCTAGTTTTTTAAAATTAAATATGACAGTATAACAGTCCTACTAAATATGAAAGTTATCAAAACATAACTCCAAAACCAAACATGTGTTGTGTCTAAAAATGCCTGTAATAATGTATTTATGTGAGTTTGTAAGATTTGCAAAACAAAAAGTAGTTTTTTCCTCAATATGAAAGTAAGGATTTTAGAATCCTGAGATAATGCGAAAAAAGCAATAAAAATGTATTTAAACATAATTCCTAAACAACCCATGCAAAATGGGTAATAATGCCTGGAGACATGTATCTTTGTTAGTTTTACTAGAAAAATTATCTTTTGTAAAGTTTGCAAAGACACAAGCTAGTTTTTTCTTATTCAATATGACAGTATAACAGTCATACTAAATATGAAAGTTATATAAACATAACTCCAAAACCAAACATGTGTCGTTTCTAAAAATGTCTGTAATAATGTATTTATGTGAGTTTGTAAGGTTTGCAAAAACAAAAAGTAGTTTTTTCCTCAATAAGAAAGTAAGGATTTTAGAATCCTAAATAATGCGAAAAAAGCAATAAAAATGTATTTAAAGATAATTCCTAAACAACCCATGCAAAATGGCTAATAATGCCTGGAGACATGTATCTTTGTTAGTTTTACTAGAAAAATGATCTTTTGTAATGTTTGCAAAGACACAAGCTAGTTTTTTTTTATTCAATATGACAGTATAACAATCATACTAAATATGAAAGTTATATAAACATAACTCCAAAACCAAACATGTGTCATGTCTAAAAATGCCTGTAATAATGTATTTATGTGAGTTTGTAAGGTTTGCAAAAACAAAAAGTAGTTTTTTACTCAATATGAAAGTAATGAGCTTAGAATCCTGAGATAATGCGAAAAAAGCAATAAAAAATGTATTTAAACATAATTCCTAAACAACCCATGCAAAATGGGTAATAATGCCTGGACACATGTATCTTTGTTAGTTTTACTAGAAAAATGATGTTTTGTAAAGTTTGCAAAGACACAAGCTAGTTTTTTAAAATCAAATATGACAGTATAACAGTCCTACTAAATATGAAAGTTATCAAAACATAACTCCAAAACCAAACATGTGTTATGTCTAAAAATGCCTGTAATAATGTATTTATGTGAGTTTGTAAGGTTTGCAAAACAAAAAGTAGTTTTTTCCTCAATATGAAAGTAAGGATTTTAGAATCCTGAGATAATGCGAAAAAAGCAATAAAAATGTATTTAAACATAATTCCTAAACAACCCATGCAAAATGGGTAATAATGCCTGGAGACATGTATCTTTGTTAGTTTTACTAGAAAAATGATCTTTTGTAAAGTTTGCAAAGACACAAGCTAGTTTTTTCTTATTCAATATGACAGTATAACAGTCATACTAAATATGAAAGTTATATAAACATAACTACAAAACCAAACATGTGTCATGTCTAAAAATGCCTGTATTAATGTATTAATGTGAGTTTGTAAGGTTTGCAAAAACAAAAACTATTTTTTTACTCAATATGAAAGTAATGATCTTAAAATCCTGAGATAATGCGAAAAAAGCAATAAAACTGTATTCAAACATAATTCCTAAACAACCCATGAAAAATGGGTAATAATGCCTGGAGACATGTATCTTTGTTAGTTTTACTAGAAAAATGATCCTTTGTAAAGTTTTCAAAGACACAAGCTAGTTTTTTTTTAATTCAATATGACAGTATAACAGTCATACTAAATATAAAAGTTATATAAACATAACTCCAAAACCAAACATGTGTCATGTCTAAAAATGTCTGTAATAATGTATTTATGTGAGTTTGTAAGGTTTGCAAAAACAAAAAGTAGTTTTTTACTCAATATGAAAGTAATGATCTTAGAATCCTGAGATAATGCGAAAAAAGCAATAAAAGTGTATTTAAACATAACTCCTAAACAACCCAGGCAAAATGGGTAATAATGCCTGGAGACATGTATCTTTGTTAGTTTTACTAGGAAATGTATATTTTGTAAAGTTTGCAAAGACACAAGCTAGTTGTTTTTATTCAATAAGACAGTATAACAGTCATACTAAATATGAAAGTTATATAAACAAAACTCCAGAACTAAACGTGTGTCATGTCTAAAATTGCCTATAATAATGTATTTATGTGAGTTTGTAAGGTTTGCAAAAACAAAAAGTAGTTTTTTCCTCAATATGAAAGTAAGGATTTTAGAATCCTAAATAATGCGAAAAAAGCAATAAAAATGTATTTAAAGATAATTCCTAAACAACCCATGCAAAATGGCTAATAATGCCTGGAGACATGTATCTTTGTTAGTTTTACTAGAAAAATGATCTTTGGGACTTGAAGTGGGTATGGCATGGATGATTGTTTGGCGCCCAATAAAAGACTTGATGGAGGATCCTTCAGTCAGCAGATGTTAAAGCAGCATTAATCTACTGGAGCCTATCCCAGTGCACCTTGGCACTGGACAGGTGAAGTGACAAACTGGAGACATGTATCTTTGTTAGTTTTACTAGAAAAATGATCTTTTGTAAAGTTTGCAAAGACACAAGCTAGTTTTTTTTATTCAATATGACAGTATAACAGTCATACTAAATATAAAAGTTATATAAACATAACTCCAGAACCAAACGTGTGTCATGTCTAAAATTGCTTATAATAATGTATTCATGTGGGTTTGTAAGGTTTGCAAAAACAAAAAGTAGTGTTTTACTCAATATGAAAGTAATGATCTTGGAATCCTGAGATAATGCGAAAAAAGCAATACAAATGTATTCAAACACAATTTTTAAACCAAACATGTGAATTGTCTAAAAATGCCTGTAATATTGAATTTATGTAAGTTTTACTAGAATCAATTGTTTTTGTAAGGTTTGCAAATACAAAAATTAGGTTTTACACATAATGACATTATAACTTTAACACTCAATATGAAAGTTATTTAATTATAACTCCTAAATACACATGAAACATGTCTAATAGCGTGAAAAAAATTATCTTTGTGAGTGTTGCTAGAAACATTTTCTTTTGTAAGGTTTGCAAAGACACAAGTTAGATTTTTTTAACTCAATATGACAGTATAACGCCACACTCAATATGACAGTTATTTAAACATAACTCCTAAACCACACCTGAAAAATGGCTAATAATGCCTGAAATAATGCATCTTTGGGAGTTTTACTGGAAACATATGCTTTTTTTAAGGCTTGCAAACACAAAAATTATTTTTTTACTCAATATGACAGTAATCTTCTAAAATTCTGAGAAAATACTAACAAATTAATAAAAATGATTCCAACATAATTCCTAAACCAAACATGCAAAATGTCTGAAAATGCCTGTAATATTGAATCCATGTGAGTTTTATTTGAATCAGTTGTATGGTTTGCTAATACAAAAATTGGGTTTTATGACAAACACAAGTTAGTTTTTTTACTCAATATAACAGTTTAGCTGTCATACTATATATGAAAGTTATATAAACATAACTCCAAAACCAAACCATTATGTCCAAAACTGCCTGTAATATTGTATATATGTGAGTTTTACTAGAATCAGGGTTGCAAATACAAAAATTGGGTTTTATGACAGTATACTGTCACACTCAATATGACAGTTATTTAAACATAACTCAAACAACACATGCAAAATAGCTAATAATGCCTGGAGCATGTATCTTAGTTAGTTTTACTAGAAAAATTGTATTTGTAAGGTTTTGTTAGTTGTTGTTTTTATTCAATATGACAGTATAACTGTCATACTAAATATGAAAGTTATATAAACATAACTCTAAAACCAAACATGCATTGTGTCCAAAAATGCCTCTAATATTGTATCTGTGTGAGTTTAACTAGATTTAGTTGTTTTTGTAAGGTTTGCAAATACAAAATAAGGGTTTTACTCACTATGACAGTTTACTGTCACACTCAATCTGACAGTTATTTATTTAAACATAACTCCTAAACAACATATGCAAAATGGCTAATAATGCCTGGATAATAATAATACTAGAAACATTATATTGTGTAAGGTTTAGTTAGTTTTTGTACTCAATCTGACAGTATAACTGTCATTCTAAATCCATCCATTTTCTTCCGCTTATCCGAGGTCGGGTTGCGGGGGCAGCAGCCTGAGCAGAAAATCCCAGACTTCCCTGTCCCCAGCCACTTTGTCCAGCTCTTCTCGGGGTATTCCGAGGCGTTCCCAGGCCAGCCGGGGACATAGTCTTTCCAATGTGTCCTAGGTCTTCCCCGTGGCCTCCTGCCACACCTCCCTAGAGGCGTTCGGGTGGCATCCTGAGCAGATGCCCGAACCACCTCATGGCTCCTCTCAATGTGGAGGAGCAGCGGCTTTACTTTGAGTTCCTCCCGGATGACAGAGCTTCTCACCCTGTCTCTAAGGTAGAGACCCACCACCCGGCAGAGGAAACGCATTTCGGCCGCTTGTCCTTTCGGTCATAACCCAAAGCTGGGAACGTAGATCGACGGTAAATTGAGAGCTTTTCCTTCTGGCTCAGCTCCTTCTTCACCACAACGGATCGATATAGCGTCCTCAATACTGAAGACGCCGCACCAAATCGCCTGTGGATCTCTCGATCCACTCTATCCTCATTCGTGAACAAGACTCCTAGGTACTTGAACTCCTCCACTTGGGGCAAGATCTCCTCCCCAACCTGGAGATGGCACTCGACCCTTTCCTGCGCGAAACCATGGACTTGGACTTGGAGGTGCTGATTCTCATCCCAGTCGCTTCACACTCAAGGACCCTGCCGAGAGTATAGACCTGGTCTACCGTTCCACGACCAGGACGAAAACCACACTGTTCGTCCTGGATCCGAGTTTCCCCAGTACACATGAATAGACCTTACCGGGAAGGCTGAGGAGTGTGTTTCACGATAGTTGGAACACACCCTCCGGTTCCCCTTCTTAAAGAGAGGAACCACCACCCCGGTGTGCCAATCCAGAGGTACCACCCCCAATGTTCACGCGATGTTGCAGAGTCTTGTCAACCAAGACAGCCCCACAGTATCCAGAGCCTTAAGGAACTCATCCACCACCGGGGCCTTGCCACAGAGGAGCTTTTTAACTACCTAGGCAACCTAAGCCCCAGAAATAGGAGAGTCCACCACAGACTCCCCAGGCACTGCTTGGCCTGTCGGTATGCCCGCTGCCTCTGGAGTCCCATGAGCCAAAAGGACCCGATAGGCTATTTCTTCAGCTTGACGGCATCCCTCCCTGCTGGTGGCCACCAGCGAGTTCTAGGATTACCGCCACGACAGGCACCAAACACCTTGCGGCCACAGCTCCAATCAGCAGGCTCGACAAGAGAGGCACGGAACATGGTCCACTCAGACTCAATGTCCAGCACCTCCCTCGTGACATGTTTAAAGTTCTTCCTTATGTTTGAACATTGTGTTTGTTATGGACAATCCGTGACGAGCACAAAAGTCCAATAACAAAGCACCACTTGGGTTCAGATCCGGGTGGCCATTTTTCCCAATCACGACTCTCCAGGTTTCACTGTCCTTGCCAACGTGAGCATTGAAGTCCCCCAACAGAACAAGGGAATCACCCGAGGGAGCACTCTCCAGTACTCCCTCAAGGGAATCCAAAAAGAGTGGGTACTCTGAGCTGCTGTTTGGTGCGTAAACACAAACAACAGTCAGGACCCGTCACCCAACCCGAAGGCGGAGGGAAGCTACCATCTCGTCTACTGGGTCCAACGTGCAGGCTTTGAGCAACAACAATTGCCACCCCAGCCTCTCATTGCTTGCAACGCCAGAGTGGAAGAGAGTCCATCCCCTCTTGAGAGAACAGGTTCCAGAGCCCTTGCTGTGCGTCGAAGTGAGTCCAACTATATCTAGCCGGAACTTCTTCACCTCGCGCACCAGCTCAGGCTCTTTCCCTCCCAGCGAGGTGACGTTCCACGTCCCAAGAGCGAGCTTATGTAGCCGATAATCGGACTGCCAAGTGCCCTGCCTTCGGCTGCCGCCCAGTTCACACTGCATCCGACCTCTATGACCTCAATGGGCCCATGAGTGGTGAGCCCATTGGAGGGTTGACCCACGTTGCCTCTTCGAAATGAGCCCGGCAGGGCCCCATGGAGACAGGCCCGGCCACCAGTCGCTCGCCATCGTGCCCCACCTCTGCGCCTGGCTCCACAGGGGAGCCACGGTGACCTGCGCCTGGGCGAGAAAAAATCTAGGTCCTCGATTTGTACTTTTCATAAAGGTCTTTGAGCTGCTCTTTGTCTGATCCCTCACCTAGGACCTTTTCTCAGGGGATCCCGAGGCGTTCCCAGGCCAGCCGGGAGACATAGTGTTCCCAATGTGTCCTGGGTCTTCCCCGTGGCCTCCAGGATGACAGAGCTTCACCTTCACCAGGGGTGTCAAACTCAAATACAGAGTGGGCCAAAGTTTAAAACTGAACAAAGCCGCGGGCCAAGGTTGAACAAATTAACCTTTTAATAGGGACCCAAACAAGTTTTGCATTGAATATTGAACAAGCAAGGCTTATATAACTTTATAGTGACATGCAAAATGGAGTTTCAAATAATAATAATAATAATTAAAAAATATCAATTGCATATCAAATATAATTTAAATACAAATTGAATGCCTCTTTTCTATTTGCAGCCTTCTGAGGTAAATATCAACATTAACTTTATCCACAGGCTAATAAATTTGAAAATAAAATAACAATGAATAAAACAACCATTCAGGACTTTAAACTGCTCAGTTTGCAACACACTGATCTAATTTGATGTGCCCAAGCCAGATACCTGGCATCTTTTTTTTAGATGCTAGTTCTTTAATGTCGGGGCTCAGGCTTTGAGCTGAGGCAACTTTCATTATCGAACAAGATGTTCAACAGTCATATCTCGTACACCCAATTCTAACATCATTCAGACCCAGTCACAAGATATGTGCAGCTACAGCACACATGCACAAATGAATGCAACGCATACTTCATCAACAGCGATACAGGTTACACTGAGGGTGCCAGTATAAAAAACTTTAACACTGTTAGAAATATACGCCACACTGTGAACCCACACCAAACAAAAATAAAAAACACTTTTCGGGAGAACATCCGCACCGTAACACAACATAAACACAAAAGAACAAATACCCAGAATCTTTTGCAGCACTAACTCTTTCGGGACGCTACAAAATACACCCCCGCTACCACCAAACCTCCCCCCCCCCCCCCCCCACACACACACACCTTGTAGCGTCTCGGAAGATTTAGTGCTACAAAGGGTTCTGGGTATTTGTTGTGTTGTGTTTATGTTGTGTTACGGTGCGGATGTTCTCCCGAAATGTGTTTGTCATTCTTGTTTGGTGTGGATTCACAGTGTGGCGTATATTTCTAAAAGTGTTAAAGTTTTTTATTTGGCTACCGTCAGTGTAACCTGTATCGCTGTTGATGAAGTATGCGTTGCATTCAATTGTGTGTGGGTGCAGAAGCTGCACTGACATGAAACTGGGCTGGCACTCGTTTGACTAGCTGGAAAAAAAAAAAAAATTCGGGAGGAGTGCTGGAGTCACTCCCGGGAGGGTTGGCAAGTATTAGAAGTAGCGGCACTGCCGCAATGTATAATCGAAGGTCCAGCTTTAGTGTTAATTTGATATTGCCTCAAGGGCCAAGTCAAATTACACGTTGGGCCAAATTTGGCCCACGGGCCAGAGTTTGACACCCATGACCTTCACTGTAAAAAATTACTGTAAAAATAAAAAATAAAATTACAGTTATATACTCCATCCATCCATCCATTTTCTACCGCTTATTCCCTTCGGGGTCGCGGGGGGCGCTGGAGCCTATCTCAGCTACAATCAGGCGGAAGGCGGGGTACACCCTGGACAAGTCGCCACCTCATCGCAGGGCCAACACAGATAGACAGACAACATTCACACTCACATTCACACACTAGGGCCAATTTAGTGTTGCCAATCAACCTATCATGTTCTTCTTAAATGCAGTTAAGTACTGTAAATTTTGTTGCATTTTTCAAAAAATATCGACCAGCAGTAAGTTACTGTAAAACCTACAGTGTAATTCAGTATTTTTCAGACTTGTTTCTTGGGTCCGCCCACAATTCGTCCAACCGAGCTTCATTTCACCTGGCCGACCCTGCTAAATCCATCCTACTGCATCGTGTGTTTTTGATAACAAGGTAAGAGTCACTTGTACCTTGATGTGTCATTTTCTGTTTGAATTACTTTATATATATATTTATAAAGTCCGAAATGACATAGCGTCACAGTCAGCATCACAGACACTATCGTTGACCACGCGCATGTACCGCCGCATGCTAGCTAGCTAAGTTTTCTTCTTTTTTGTCATAGTCATCATAAAAGATGATAACTTGCAACATATGTGCTACGACTTGCAGCAATGTATTTGCGTATGTTAGACACATGCGAAGTCATAGTTGTATGCCTAATGCATCGTTTAAGTGTTCTTTCCCTAAATGCACAAGAGTTTTTTCCAACTTCTCAGCCTTCAAAACTCACAGCCGTTGTCATAAATATGGCAAGAGTAGGACTGATATGTATAGCGCAGAAGGTTTACCTTGTAATATTGTCTCATGTAGCGCGAAGTGCGATGATATACGAGCCTTTCTCCTGCATTTGAAAAGTCATATTACCGAAGGTAGGACAGTTACGTGCCCCTTCAGTCAATGTGAAAAAAGATTTACAGTTAAGTCTACTTTCACATCGCACGTGTCAAGGAAGCACTACGGCTACACTGAACGAAGTTTGAATTGATCAACAGCAAATCCAAGCAGCTCTTGTGTTATTAACACTGATGATGACTATTGTGATATGCAACTTGAGGATTCAGGATATTCCTGTTATGAAGACATGGAGGTCTACTTGCATTAAAAAAATGTTCACAGCACTGAAAAAAGGTTGAGAACCACTGCCTTAGGACAGTGGTTCTCAACCTTTTTTCAGTGATGTACCCCTGTGAACATTTTTTAAATTCAAGTACCCCCTAATCAGAGCAAAGCATTTTTGGTTGAAAAAAAGAGATAAAGAAGTAAAATACAGCACTATGTCATCAGTTTCTGATTCATTAAATTGTATAACAGTGCAAAATATTGCTCATTTGTTGTGGTCTTTCTTGAACTATTTGGAAAAAAAGATATAAAAATAACTAAAAACTTGTTGAAAAATAACCAAGTGATTCAATTATAAATAAAGATTTTTACACATAGAAGTAATCAACTTAAAGTGCCCTCTTTGGGGATTGTAATAGAGATCCATCTGGATTCATGAACTTCATTCTCAACATTTCTTCACAAAAAAAGAAATCTTTAACATCAATATTTATGGAACATGTCCACTACGCTTTAACCAAGCCTCCATTGTTTTCTACATGGATAGTTGATTGACAGTTGGTGCCGTGTGGCACCGCCAGGTAGGGTCAAACCATCATGGCATGGGGGAAACTCTGGCTTTATGGTAATGAATGGAATAGCCTACTTGATTAGTTGTTCAGTTTATGAACTTACATTCATATTTTGTCGAAGTATTATTCAATAAATATATTTATAAAGGATTTTTGAATTGTTGCTATTTTTAGAATATTTAAAAAAAATCTCACGTACCCCTTGGCATACCTTCAAGTACCCCCAGGAGTACGCGTACCCCCATTTGAGAACCACTGCCTTAGGAGACTAGATGTAAACAGAGGAAAGAGAGAGCGAGTGAGGTGGCCATTCCAAATACTTTTAAAATGCTACCCATATTGGATACTGTTTAGGAAAATAAACTGCATTTCTTGACTGTACCAGTTGCTGGTGACAAAGTCACAATAAAACGTTGGATGATCAGCATGGAAGGTGATGTCATCTGCAAAGGCGTCCAACCTAGCTTAATCTCAGGGCTTGCTGCCCTTCTTGCCACATACTATGTGTTCAACTTGGAATACCAAGAGGAAGGTCCTCGGACATTGGAATTTGTTCAAAGGTAAATCCTCTTGATACTGTTAAAATACTGTTAGGATATTTTATTTTATATTTCTCACCTCTGTTCAGGAATTTGACTTGTCATTTCCCCAATTGTGTGCCTTAAATCAATGACTCTTCTGTTCCTTTGTGGACCTTCTTATTAGGGACCGAAGCACCAGTTTGACTCTAGGATACAGAGAAGGTAGGTAATGTGCAGGTAAAGATATGTTGACTGGGTCAAAGAAGGAAGCACCTGTTTGACCCCAGGATGCAGAAAAAGTAGATAATTTGCAGGTAAAGACATGTTGACTGGATGATGGCAGGAAGCACCAGCTTGACCCGAGAATGCAGAGCAAGTAGGTAATGTGCGGGTGAAGATATGTTGAATGGGTAAAGGCAGGAAGCACCAGTGTGACCCCACTATGCAGGGAAGGTAGGTAATGTGCGGGTGAAGGTATGTTGAATGGGTGAAAGAAGGAAGCGCAGGTGTGGTCGAGGCCATGCAGACAAGGTAGGTATGTGCAGGTGAAGATATGTTGTATGGTGAAAGAAAGAAGCACCAGTGTGACCCAAGGATGCAGGGAAGGTAGGTAATGTGCAGGTAAAGATATGTTGAATGGGTGAAGGCAGGAAACACCAGCTAGACGCCAGGATACAGAGAAGGTAGGTAATGTGCAGGTAAAGATATGTTGAATGAGTAAAGGCAGGAAACACCAGCTTGACTCCAGGATATAGAGAAGGTAGGTAATGTGCAGGTAAAGATATGTTGAATGGGTAAAGGTAGAAAGCACCAGCGTGACCACACTATGCAGAGAAGGTAGGTAATGTGCAGGTAAAGATATGTTGATTGGGTAAAGGCAAGAAGCACCAGTGTGACCCCAGGATGCAGAGAAGATAGGTAATGAGCAGGTAACTATATGTTAAATGGGTGAAAGCAGGAAACATCAGCGTAAATACACGGTCCCGTAGATGGAGAGAAAACATGAATAGAGAGAGGGGTTGGGGAGGCTTTAGCATTGTCTTCCTCTCTGAATTTGTCTTAATGGGTTTTAGAGCATTCACTCATCTACAGCTGTGGTTATGGTATAGGCTCACATATATCCTAAAATTGATATTAATATTTGTGCAGTGCATATTCCTAAATAACAATGTGAGGGGGGGTTCTGTATCGACTACAAGTAATCTTCAATCACAACAGAATATCTAATATGCTTTCTCTCTTTTTTAGGCGATTCATTGGCGTTAACCCTGAGAGGGGAACAAAGGCTAGCCAGGGAAAGGTGGTGTCCAAGAAGACCGGGAAGCTGGTCCAGAAAAAGGCAGCAACTGTAAATCCTCACGTAGCCACCCTTATAAAACATCTCACAGACTTTGAGTGGGGCTTTATGTAGCCGACAACTAAACACTGGACTCGTGTTCAGTGTTTTGTCTCCAGTTAGAAATTAAGTGGACATGTTATACATGTTAAAATGCTTTACTGAAAATAAGAAGAATGCTCTAAATGTACATTGAATGTATTTGATGCACTTTAAAATAATTGGTTAATAAAAACATAATCTTGCAAGGCCATTTCTCCAGTCATTTTTATGCCAGCAGATTGCAGGGATTTTGATTTTGAAAAATTAAAAGTTCAACTCATTAACTTCTAGTGGCATTATACTGTAAAGCTCAGTCTATAGTGCTTACAATTATTTTACTGTAATTAACTGTTAATGGATATTACAGTAGATACACTAAAATAACAGTGTAATGCCGCTAAACAGATGACAGTATTATGCTGTGAAGCGTATATTTGATACAGCACAGTACTGTGATACTTTTTACAGTAATAAAGTGTAGTGATAAATCACAGTATGTGTGCTGTAGAAAAACAGTTTTATACTGGAACCGTTAGCTGCCAGTAGGTTACTGTAATTAAACGGTGAAAATTCTTACAGTAAGGGAGAGACCCGCCACCCAGCGGAGAAAACTCATTTCGGCCGCCAGCCTGTGCATCTCACGATCCACTCTTCCCTCACTCATGAACAAGACTCCAGGTACTTGAACTCATCCACTTGGGGCAAGATCTCCTGCCCAACCTCGAAATGGCACTCCACCCTTTCCCGGGCGAGAACCTCGGACTTGGAGGTGCTGATTCTCATCCCAGTCGCTTCACACTCGGCTGCGAACCAATCCAATGAGAGCTGAAGATCCTGGCCAGTTAAAGCCATAAGGACCACATCATCTGCAAAAAGGAGAGACCTAATCCTGCAGCCACCAAACCGGATCCCCTCAACGCCATGACTGCGCCTAGAAATTCTGTCCATAAAATTTATGAACACATTTGGTGACTAAGGGCAGCCAACACGAGGGTTGGACTCCGGTCCAACCCTCACTGGAAAGGGGTCCGACATACTGCTGGCAATGCGGACCAAGCTCTGACACTGATCATACAGGGAGCGACCCGCCACAATCAGACATGCCGATACCCCATACTCTCTGAGCACTCCCCACAGGACTTCCCGGGGTGGCCACGGTCGAATGTCTTCTCCAAGTCCACAAAGCACATGTAGACTGGTTGGACAAACTCCCATGCACACTCAAGGACCCTGCCGAGAGTATAGAGCTGGTCTACCGTTCCACGACCAGGACGAAAACCACACTGTTCGTCCTGGATCCGAGGTTCCTCCTCTCCAGTACACATGAATAGACCTTACCGGGAAGGCTGAGGAGTGTGATCTACGATAGTTGGAACACACCCTCCGGTTCCCCTTCTTAAAGAGAGGAACCACCACCCCGGTCTGCCAATCCAGAGGTACCGCCCCTGATGTCCATGCGATGTTGCAGAGTCTTGTCAACTAAAACAGCCCCACAGCATCCAGAGCCTTAAGGAACTCCGGACGGAGCTCCTCCACCCCCGCGGCCTTGCCACCGAGGAGCTTTTTAACTACCTTGGCAACCTCAGCCCCAGAAATAGGAGAGCCCACCACAGACTCCCCAGGCACTGCTTGGCCTGTCGGTATGCCCGCTGCCTCTGGAGTCCCATGAGCCAAAAGGACCAGATAAGCTCTTTCTTCAGCTTGACGGCATCCCGCACTGCTGGTGGCCACCAGCGGGTTCTAGGATTACCGCCACGACAGGCACCAAACACCTTGCGGCCACAGCTCCAATCAGCTGGCTTGACAAGAGAGGCACGGAACATGATCCATTCAGACTTAATGTCCAGCACCTCCTTTGTGACATGTTCAAAGTTCCTCCGGAGGTAGAAAAAGAAACTCTCTCTGACAGGACACTGCTAGGCATTCCCAAAAGACTCTCACAATGCGTTTGGGCCTGCCAGGTCTGTCCGGGATCCTACCCCACCATCGGAGCCAGCTCACCAGGTGGTGATCGGTAGAAAGCTCGCCCCTCTCTTCACCCGAGTGTCCAAAACATGAGGCCGCAAATCCCATGACACAACTACAAAGTCAATAATGGAACTGCGGCCGAGGGTGTCCTGGTGCCAAGTGCACATATGGACACCCTTATGTTTGAACATTGTGTTTGTTATGGACAATCCGTGACGAGCACAAAAGTCCAATAATAAAGCACCACTTGGGTTCAGATCTGGGTGGCCATTTTTCCCAATCACGACTCTCCAGGTTTGAAAGTCGTTGCCAACATCAGCGTTGAAGACCCCCAGCAGAACAAAGGAATCACCCGAGGGAGCACTCTCAAGGGAATCCAAAAAGAGTGGGTACTCTGAGCTGCTGTTTGGTGCGTAAACACCAACAACAGTCAGGACCCGTCACCCAACCCGAAAGTGGAGGGAAGTTACCATCTCGTCTTCTGGGTTAAGTCCAACGTGCAGGCTTTGAGCCGGGGGGCAACAAGAATTGCCAACCCAGCCTCTCATTACTTGCAACGCCAGAGTGGAAGAGAGTCCAACCCCTCTTGAGAGAACAGGTTCCAGAGCCCTTGCTGTGCGTCGAAGTGAGTCCAGCTTTATCTAGCCGGGAACTTCTCCACCTCGCGAGGTGACGTTCCACGTCCCAAGAGCGAGCTTATGTAGCCGATAATCGGACCGCCAAGTGCCCTGCCTTCGGCTTCCGCCCAGCTAACACTGCACCCGACCTCTATGACCCAGCCCATGAGTGGTGAGCGTATTGCAGGGGGGGCCCACGTTGCCTCTTCGAGCTGGGCCCCATGGGCACCAGTCGCTCGCCATCGTGCCCCACCTCTGGGCCTGGCTCCACAGGGGAGCCACGGTGACCCGCGTCCGGGCGAGAAAATATCTAGGTCCTCGATTTGTACTTTTCATAAAGGTCTTTGAGCTGCTCTTTGTCTGATTCCTCACCTAGGACCTGTTTGTCTTGGGGGACCCTACCAGGGGGCATAGAAGCCCCCGGACAACATAGCTCCTAGAATCAGTGGGACACGCAAACCACAAAGGTGGCGGCTCAGAAAGCAGGTTATATAAACATAACTCCAAAACCAAACATGCAAGATGTCTAAACATGCCTGTAATATTGTATCAATGTGAGTTTTACTAGAATCGGTTGTTTTTTTAAGGCTTGCAAACACAAAAAGTTTTTTTTACTCAATATGACAGTAAGTTCTTAAAATGCTGAGATAATGTGAAAAAAAGCAATACAAATGTATTCCAACATAATTCCTAAACCAAACATGCAAAATGTCTAAAAATGCCTGTAATATTGAATCCATGTGAGTTTTACTAGAATCATTTGTTTTTGTAAGGTTTGCAAATACAAAAATTGAGTTTTATGACAGACACAAGTTAGTTTTTTTACTCATTATAACAGTATAGATGTCATACTATATATTAAAGTTATATAAACATAACTCGAAAACCAAACGTGCATTATGTCCAAAATTGCCTGTAATATTGTATAGATGTGAGTTTTACTAGAATCAGGTTTGCAAATACAAAAATTGGGTTTTATGACAGTATACTGTCACACTCAATATGACAGTATAACTGTCATACTAAATCCATCCATTTTCTTCCGCTTATCCGAGGTCGGGTTGCGGGGGCAGCAGCCTAAGCAGAGAGCCCAGACTTCCCTCTCCCCAGCCACTTCGTCCAGCTCTTCTCGGGGGATCCCGAGGCGTTCCCAGGCCATAGTCTTTCCAATGTATCCTAGGTCTTCCCCATGGCCTCCTGCCGTTCGGACCTAGGGAGGCGTTCGGGTGGCATCCTGAGCAGATGCCCGAACCACCTCATCTGGCTCCTCTCAATGTGGAGGAGCAGCGGCTTTACACTGAGTTCCTCCCAGATGACAGAGCTTCTCACCGTATCTCTAAGGGAGAGACCCACCACCCGGCGGAGGAAACTCATTTCGGCCGCTTGTACCCGTGACCTTGTCCTTTCGGTCATAACCCAAAGCTCATGACCATAGGTGAGGATGGGAACGTTGATCGACCGGTAAATTGAAAGCTTTTCCTTCTGGCTCAGCACCTTCTTCACCACAACGGATCGATATAGCGTCCTCATTACTGAAGACGCCGCACCGATCCGCCTGTAGATCTCAAAATCCACTCTATCCTCACTCGTGAACAAGACTCCTAGGTACTTGAACTCCTTCACTTGGGGCAAGATCTCTTTCCCAACCTCGAGATGGCACTACACCCTTTCCCGGGCGAGAACCATGGACTCGGACTTGGAGGTGCTGATTCTCATCCCAGTCGCTTCACTGCGAACCGATCCAATGAAAGCTGAAGATCTTGGCCAGTTGAAGCCATCAGGACCACATCATCTGCAAAAAGCAGAGACCTAATCCTGCAGCCACCAAACCAGGCGCAGTCATGGCGTTGAGGGGATCCTCAAAGCCATGACTGCGCCTAGATATTCTGTCCATTAAAGTTATGAACAGAATCGGTGACAAAGGGCAGCCTTGGCGGAGTCCAACCCTCACTGGAAAGGGGTCCGACATACTGCCGGCAATGCGGACCAAGCTCTGACACTGATCATACAGGGAGACACCCGCCACAATCAGACATGCCGATACTCCATACTCTCTGAGCACTCCCCACAGGATTTACCGGGGACCAAGGTCGAATGTCTTCTCCAAGTCCACAAAACTTATGTAGACTGGTTGGGCAAACTCCCATGCACACTCAAGGACCCTGCCGAGAGTATAGAGCTGGTCTACCGTTCCACGACCAGGACGAAAACCACACTGTTCGTCCTGGATCCGAGGTTCCTCCTCTCCATTACACATGAATAGACCTTACCGGGAAGGCTGAGGAGTGTGATCTACGATAGTTGGAACACACCCTCCGGTTCCCCTTCTTAAAGAGAGGTACCACCACCCCGGTCTGCCAATCCAGAGGTACCGCCCCCGATGTAGACGCAATGTTGCAGAGTCTTGTCAACCAAGACTGCCCCACAGCATCCAGAGCCTTAAGGAACTCCGGACGGAGCTCATACCCCCGGGGCCTTGCCACCGAGGAGCTTTTTAACTCCCTTGGCAACCTCAGCCCCAGAAATAGGAGAGCCCACCACAGACTTCCCAGGCACTGTTTCCTCATAGGAAGACGTGTTGGTGGGACTGAGGAGGTCTCGCTTGGCCTGTCGGTATGCCCACTGCCTCTGGAGTCCCATGAGCCAAAAGGACCCGGTGGCTCTTTCTTCAGCTTGACAGCATCCCTCACTGCTGGTGGATTACCGCCACGACAGGCACCAAACACCTTGCGGCCACAGCTTCAATCAGCTGGCTCAACAAGAGAGGAACGGTCCAGAACATGGTCCACTCAGACTCAATGTCCAGCACCTCCCTCGTGACATGTTCAAAGTTCTTCCGGACATGTTGAAAGTTCTTCAGGAGACTCTGCTAGGTGTTCCCAGCAGACCCTTACAATACGTTTGGGCCTGCCAGGTCTGACCGGCATCCTCCCCTACCATCGGAGCCAGCTCACCACCAGGTGGTGGTTGGTGGAAAGCTCTGCCCCTCTCTTCACCGAGTGTCCAAAACATGAGGCCGCAAATCCCATGACACAACTACAAAGTCAATCATGCGGCCGAGGGTGTCCTTGTGCCAAGTGCACATATGGACACCCTTATGTTTGAACATTGTGTTTGTTATGGACAATCCATGACAAGCACAAAAGTCCAATAACAAAGCACCACACAACATAGCGTTGAAGTCCACCAGCAGAACAAGGGAATCACCCGCGGGAGCACTCTCCAGTACTCCCTCAAGGGAATCCAAAAAGAGTTGGTACTCTGAGCTGCTGTTTGGTGTGTAAACACAAACAACAGTCAGGACCCGTCACCCAACCCGAAGGCTGAAGGAAGCTACCATCTCGTCTATTGGGTTTAAAGTCCAACGTGCAGGCTTTGAGCCGGCGGGCAACAAGAATTTCCACCCCAGCCTCTCATTAGTTGCAACGCCAGTGTGAAATCTCTTCCACGCTGGCGTTGCAAGTAATGAAAGTTCAGCTCAGTCCAGCCCCTCTGAGAGAACAGGTTCCAGAGCCCTTGCTGTGAGTCCAACTATATCTAGCCGGGAACGTCTCCACCTCATGCACCAGCTCAGGCTCCTTCCCTCCCAGCGAGGTGACGTTCCATGTCCCAAGAGCGAGCTTATGTAGCCGATAATCGGACCACCAAGTGCCCTGCCTTCGGCTGCCGCCCAGCTCACACTGCACCCTCTATGACCCAGCCCATGAGTGGTGAGCCCTGGGGGGGGGGGGGGATCCACGTTGCCTCTTCGAGCTGAGCACGGCTGGGCCCCATGGGGACTGGCCCGTCAATCGCCATCGTGCCACACCTCTGGGCCTGGCTCAACAGGGGAGCCACGGTGACCTGCGTCCGGGCGAGAAAAAATCTAGGTCCTCAATTGTACTTTTAATAAAGGTCTTTGAGCTGCTCTTTGTCTGATCCCTCACCTAGGACCTGTTTGTCTTGGGAGACCATAGAAGCCCCCGGACAACATAGTTCCTGGATCAGTGGGACACGCAAACCACAAGGGTGGCGGCTCAGAAAGCAGGTTATATAAATATAACTCCAAAACCAAACATGCAATATGCCTAAACATGCCTGTAATATTGTATCAATGTGAGTTTTCCTAGAATTGGTTGTTTTTGTAAGGTTTGCAAATACAAAAATTAGGTTTTACTCACAATGACAAAATCACACTCAATATGACAGTTATTTAAACATAACTCATAAACCACACAAAAAAATGGCTAATAATGCCTGAAATAATGAATCATTGGGAGTTTTACTGAGTTTTACATTTTGCAAACACAAAAAGTATTTTTTTACTTGACTGTAAGGTTCTTAGAACCCCGAGATAAAGGGAAAAAAGCAATAAAAATGTATTTAAACCTAACTCCTAAACAACACATGCAAAATGGCTAATAATGCCTAGGGAGACATGTTAGTTTAAAAAAATGATCTTTTGTAAAGATATCAAAGACACAAGCTAGTTTTTTTTATTCAATATGACAGTATAACAGTCATACTAAATATGAAAGTTATATAAACATAACTCCAAAACCAAACATGTGTCATGTCTAAAAATGCCTGTAATAATGTATTTATGTGAGTTTGTAAGGTTTGCAAAAACAAAAAGTAGTTTTTTACTCAATATGAAAGTAATGTTCTTAGAATCCTGAGATAATTCGAAAAAAGCAATACAAATGTATTCAAACACAAATTTTAAACCAAACATGTAAAATGTCTAAAAAATCCTGTAATGTTGAATCTATATAAGTTTTACTAGAATCAATTGTTTTTGTAAGGTTTGCAAATACAAAAATTAGGTTTTACACATAATGACATTAAAACTGTAACACTCAATATGACAATTATTTATTTATAACTCCTAACCACACATGAAACATGTCTAATAATGCGTGAAAAAATTTATCTTTGTGAGTGTTACTAGAAACATTTTCTTTTGTAAAGTTTGCAAAGACAGGTTAGTTTTTTTTACTCAATATGACAGTATAACTGCCACACTCAATATGACAGTTATTTAAACATAACTCTTAAACTACACATGAAAAATGATTAACAATGCCTGAAATAATGCATTCTTGTAAGTTTTACTCGAAACATATGCTTTTTTAAGGCTTGCAAACACAAAAATTATTTTTTTACTCAATATGACAGTAATGTTCTAAAATTCTGAGAAAATACGAACAAATAAAAAAAAATGATTCCAACATAATTCCTAAACCAAATATGCAAAATATCTAAAAATGTCTGTAATATTGAATCCATGTGAGTTTTACTAGATTTAAATGATTTTGTAAGGTTTGCAAATACATAAATTAGGTTTTACTTACTATGTCATAACTGACAGTATATGACAGTTATTTAACCATAACTCAAACCACACATGAAAAATGGCTAATAATGCCTGAAATAATGCATCCTTGGCCGTTTTACTCGAAACACATGCTTTTTTAAATCTTGCAAACACAAAAAGTAGTTTTTTTACTCAATATGACTGTAATGTTCTTAAAATCCTGAGATAATGCGAAAAAGCAATAAAAATGTATTTAAACATTACTCCTAAACAACATATGCAAAATGGCTAATAATGCCTGGAAACATGTATCTTTGTTAGTTTTACTAGAAAAATGATCTTTTGTAAAGTTTGCAAAGACAGAAGCCAGTTTTTTTTATTCAATATGACTGTATAACAGTCATACTAAATATAAAAGTTATATAAACATAACTCCAAAACCAAAAATTTGTTATGTCTAAAAATGCCTGTAATAATGTATTCATGTGAGTTTGTAAGGTTTGCAAAAACAAAAAGTAGTTTTTTACTCAATATGAAAGTAATGATCTTAGAATCCTGAGATAATGCAAAAAAAGCAATAAAAATGTATTTAAACATAATTCCTAAACAACCCATGTAAAATGGGTAATAATGCCTGGAGACATGTATCTTTGTTAGTTTTACTAGAAAAATGATCTTTTGTAAAGTTTGCAAAGACAGAAGCCAGTTTTTTTTAATTCAATATGACTGTGTAACAGTCATACTAAATATAAAAGTTATATAAACATAACTCCAAAACCAAACATGTGTCATGTCTAAAAATGCCTGTAATAATGTATTAATGTGAGTTTGTAAGGTTTGCAAAACAAAAAGTAGTTTTTTACTCAATATGAAAGTAATGATCTTAAAATCCTGAGATAATGCGAAAAAAGCAATAAAAATGTATTTAAACATAATTCCTAAACAACCCATTTAAAAAAGGTAATAATGCCTGGAGACATGTATCTTTGTTAGTTTTACTAGGAAATGTATATTTTGTAAGTTTGCAAAGACACAAGCTAGTTGTTTTTAATTCAATATGACAGTATATCAGTCATATTAAATATACAAGTTATATAAACATAACTCCAAAACCAAACATGTGTCATGTCTAAAAATGCCTGTAATAATGTATTTATGTGAGTTTGTAAGGTTTGCAAAAACAAAAAGTAGTTTTTTACTCAATATGAAAGTAATGATCTTAGAATCCTGAGATAATGCGAAAAAAGCAATGAAAATGTCTTTAAACATAATTCCTAAACAACCCATGCAAAATGGGTAATAATGCCTGGAGACATGTATCTTTGTTAGTTTTACTAGAAAAATGATCTTTTGTAATGTTTGCAAAGACACAAGCTAGTTTTTTTTTATTCAATATGACAGTATAACAATCATACTAAATATGAAAGTTATATAAACATAACTCCAAAACCAAACATGTGTCATGTCTAAAAATGCCTGTAATAATGTATTTATGTGAGTTTGTAAGGTTTGCAAAAACAAAAAGTAGTTTTTTACTCAATATGAAAGTAATGAGCTTAGAATCCTGAGATAATGCGAAAAAAGCAATAAAAAATGTATTTAAACATAATTCCTAAACAACCCATGCAAAATGGGTAATAATGCCTGGACACATGTATCTTTGTTAGTTTTACTAGAAAAATGATGTTTTGTAAAGTTTGCAAAGACACAAGCTAGTTTTTTAAAATCAAATATGACAGTATAACAGTCCTACTAAATATGAAAGTTATCAAAACATAACTCCAAAACCAAACATGTGTTATGTCTAAAAATGCCTGTAATAATGTATTTATGTGAGTTTGTAAGGTTTGCAAAACAAAAAGTAGTTTTTTCCTCAATATGAAAGTAAGGATTTTAGAATCCTGAGATAATGCGAAAAAAGCAATAAAAATGTATTTAAACATAATTCCTAAACAACGCATGCAAAATGGGTAATAATGCCTGGAGACATGTATCTTTGTTAGTTTTACTAGAAAAATGATCTTTTGTAAAGTTTGCAAAGACACAAGCTAGTTTTTTCTTATTCAATATGACAGTATAACAGTCATACTAAATATGAAAGTTATATAAACATAACTACAAAACCAAACATGTGTCATGTCTAAAAATGCCTGTATTAATGTATTAATGTGAGTTTGTAAGGTTTGCAAAAACAAAAACTAGTTTTTTACTCAATATGAAAGTAATGATCTTAAAATCCTGAGATAATGCAAAAAAAGCAATAAAACTGTATTCAAACATAATTCCTAAACAACCCATGCAAAATGGGTAATAATGCCTGGAGACATGTATCTTTGTTAGTTTTACTAGAAAAATGATCCTTTGTAAAGTTTTCAAAGACACAAGCTAGTTTTTTTTTAATTCAATATGACAGTATAACAGTCATACTAAATATAAAAGTTATATAAACATAACTCCAAAACCAAACATGTGTCATGTCTAAAAATGTCTGTAATAATGTATTTATGTGAGTTTGTAAGGTTTGCAAAACAAAAAGTAGTTTTTTACTCAATATGAAAGTAATGATCTTAGAATCCTGAGATAATGCGAAAAAGCAATAAAAGTGTATTTAAACATAACTCCTAAACAACCCAGGCAAAATGGGTAATAATGCCAGGAGACATGTATCTTTGTTAGTTTTACTAGGAAATGTATATTTTGTAAAGTTTGCAAAGACACAAGCTAGTTGTTTTTATTCAATAAGACAGTATAACAGTCATACTAAATATGAAAGTTATATAAACAAAACTCCAGAACTAAACGTGTGTCATGTCTAAAATTGCCTATAATAATGTATTTATGTGAGTTTGTAAGGTTTGCAAAAACAAAAAGTAGTTTTTTCCTCAATATGAAAGTAAGGATTTTAGAATCCTAAATAATGCGAAAAAAGCAATAAAAATGTATTTAAAGATAATTCCTAAACAACCCATGCAAAATGGCTATTAATGCCTGGAGACATGTATCTTTGTTAGTTTTACTAGAAAAATGATATTTTGTAAAGTTTGCAAAGACACAAGCTAGTTTTTTTTATTCAATATGACAGTATAACAGTCATATTAAATATAAAAGTTATATAAACATAGCTCCAAAACCAAACATGTGTCATATCTAAAAATGCCTGTAATAATGTATTTATGTGAGTTTGTAAGGTTTGCAAAAACAAAAAGTAGTTTTTTTACTCAATATGAAAGTAATGATCTAAGAATCCTGAGATAATGCGAAAAAAGCAATAAAAATGTATTTAAACATAATTCCTAAACAACCCATGCAAAATGGCTAATAATGCCTGGAGACATGTATCTTTGTTAGTTTTACTAGAAAAATGATCTTTGGGACTTGAAGTGGGTATGGCATGGATGATTGTTTGGCGCCCAATAAAAGACTTGATGGAGGATTCTTCAGTCAGCAGATGTTAAAGCAGCATTAATCTACTGGAGCCTATCCCAGTGCACCTTGGCACTGGACAGGTGAAGTGACAAACTGGAGACATGTATCTTTGTTAGTTTTACTAGAAAAATGATCTTTTGTAAAGTTTGCAAAGACACAAGCTAGTTTTTTTTATTCAATATGACAGTATAACAGTCATACTAAATATAAAAGTTATATAAACATAACTCCAGAACCAAACGTGTGTCATGTCTAAAATTGCTTATAATAATGTATTCATGTGGGTTTGTAAGGTTTGCAAAAACAAAAAGTAGTGTTTTACTCAATATGAAAGTAATGATCTTGGAATCCTGAGATAATGCGAAAAAAGCAATACAAATGTATTCAAACACAATTTTTAAACCAAACATGTGAATTGTCTAAAAATGCCTGTAATATTGAATTTATGTAAGTTTTACTAGAATCAATTGTTTTTGTAAGGTTTGCAAATACAAAAATTAGGTTTTACACATAATGACATTATAACTTTAACACTCAATATGAAAGTTATTTAATTATAACTCCTAAATACACATGAAACATGTCTAATAGCGTGAAAAAAATTATCTTTGTGAGTGTTGCTAGAAACATTTTCTTTTGTAAGGTTTGCAAAGACACAAGTTAGATTTTTTTAACTCAATATGACAGTATAACGCCACACTCAATATGACAGTTATTTAAACATAACTTCCTAAACCACACCTGAAAAATGGCTAATAATGCCTGAAATAATGCATCTTTGGGAGTTTTACTGGAAACATATGCTTTTTTTAAGGCTTGCAAACACAAAAATTATTTTTTTACTCAATATGACAGTAATCTTCTAAAATTCTGAGAAAATACGAACAAATTAATAAAAATGATTCCAACATAATTCCTAAACCAAACATGCAAAATGTCTGAAAATGCCTGTAATATTGAATCCATGTGAGTTTTATTTGAATCAGTTGTATGGTTTGCTAATACAAAAATTGGGTTTTATGACAAACACAAGTTAGTTTTTTTACTCAATATAACAGTTTAGCTGTCATACTATATATGAAAGTTATATAAACATAACTCCAAAACCAAACCATTATGTCCAAAACTGCCTGTAATATTGTATATATGTGAGTTTTACTAGAATCAGGGTTGCAAATACAAAAATTGGGTTTTATGACAGTATACTGTCACACTCAATATGACAGTTATTTAAACATAACTCAAACAACACATGCAAAATAGCTAATAATGCCTGAGCATGTATCTTAGTTAGTTTTACTAGAAAAATTGTATTTTGTAAGGTTTTGTTAGTTGTTGTTTTTATTCAATATGACAGTATAACTGTCATACTAAATATGAAAGTTATATAAACATAACTCTAAAACCAAACATGCATTGTGTCCAAAAATGCCTCTAATATTGTATCTGTGTGAGTTTAACTAGATTTAGTTGTTTTTGTAAGGTTTGCAAATACAAAATAAGGGTTTTACTCACTATGACAGTTTACTGTCACACTCAATCTGACAGTTATTTATTTAAACATAACTCCTAAACAACATATGCAAAATGGCTAATAATGCCTGGATAATAATAATACTAGAAACATTATATTGTGTAAGGTTTAGTTAGTTTTTGTACTCAATCTGACAGTATAACTGTCATTCTAAATCCATCCATTTTCTTCCGCTTATCCGAGGTCGGGTTGCGGGGGCAGCAGCCTGAGCAGAAAATCCCAGACTTCCCTGTCCCCAGCCACTTTGTCCAGCTCTTCTCGGGGTATTCCGAGGCGTTCCCAGGCCAGCCGGGGACATAGTCTTTCCAATGTGTCCTAGGTCTTCCCCGTGGCCTCCTGCCACACCTCCCTAGAGGCGTTCGGGTGGCATCCTGAGCAGATGCCCGAACCACCTCATGGCTCCTCTCAATGTGGAGGAGCAGCGGCTTTACTTTGAGTTCCTCCCGGATGACAGAGCTTCTCACCCTGTCTCTAAGGTAGAGACCCACCACCCGGCAGAGGAAACGCATTTCGGCCGCTTGTCCTTTCGGTCATAACCCAAAGCTGGGAACGTAGATCGACGGTAAATTGAGAGCTTTTCCTTCTGGCTCAGCTCCTTCTTCACCACAACGGATCGATATAGCGTCCTCAATACTGAAGACGCCGCACCAAATCGCCTGTGGATCTCTCGATCCACTCTATCCTCACTCGTGAACAAGACTCCTAGGTACTTGAACTCCTCCACTTGGGGCAAGATCTCCTCCCCAACCTGGAGATGGCACTCGACCCTTTCCTGCGCGAAACCATGGACTTGGACTTGGAGGTGCTGATTCTCATCCCAGTCGCTTCACACTCAAGGACCCTGCCGAGAGTATAGACCTGGTCTACCGTTCCACGACCAGGACGAAAACCACACTGTTCGTCCTGGATCCGAGTTTCCCCAGTACACATGAATAGACCTTATCGGGATAGTTGGAACACACCCTCCGGTTCCCCTTCTTAAAGAGAGGAACCACCACCCCGGTGTGCCAATCCAGAGGTACCACCCCCAATGTTCACGCGATGTTGCAGAGTCTTGTCAACCAAGACAGCCCCACAGTATCCAGAGCCTTAAGGAACTCATCCACCACCGGGGCCTTGCCACAGAGGAGCTTTTTAACTACCTAGGCAACCTAAGCCCCAGAAATAGGAGAGTCCACCACAGACTCCCCAGGCACTGCTTGGCCTGTCGGTATGCCCGCTGCCTCTGGAGTCCCATGAGCCAAAAGGACCCGATAGGCTATTTCTTCAGCTTGACGGCATCCCTCCCTGCTGGTGGCCACCAGCGAGTTCTAGGATTACCGCCACGACAGGCACCAAACACCTTGCGGCCACAGCTCCAATCAGCAGGCTCGACAAGAGAGGCACGGAACATGGTCCACTCAGACTCAATGTCCAGCACCTCCCTCGTGACATGTTTAAAGTTCTTCCTTATGTTTGAACATTGTGTTTGTTATGGACAATCCGTGACGAGCACAAAAGTCCAATAACAAAGCACCACTTGGGTTCAGATCCGGGTGGCCATTTTTCCCAATCACGACTCTCCAGGTTTCACTGTCCTTGCCAACGTGAGCATTGAAGTCCCCCAACAGAACAAGGGAATCACCCGAGGGAGCACTCTCCAGTACTCCCTCAAGGGAATCCAAAAAGAGTGGGTACTCTGAGCTGCTGTTTGGTGCGTAAACACAAACAACAGTCAGGACCCGTCACCCAACCCGAAGGCGGAGGGAAGCTACCATCTCGTCTACTGGGTCCAACGTGCAGGCTTTGAGCAACAACAATTGCCACCCCAGCCTCTCATTGCTTGCAACGCCAGAGTGGAAGAGAGTCCAGCCCCTCTTGAGAGAACAGGTTCCAGAGCCCTTGCTGTGCGTCGAAGTGAGTCCAACTATATCTAGCCGGAACTTCTTCACCTCGCGCACCAGCTCAGGCTCTTTCCCTCCCAGCGAGGTGACGTTCCACGTCCCAAGAGCGAGCTTATGTAGCCGATAATCGGACTGCCAAGTGCCCTGCCTTCGGCTGCCGCCCAGTTCACACTGCATCCGACCTCTATGACCTCAATGGGCCCATGAGTGGTGAGCCCATTGGAGGGTTGACCCACGTTGCCTCTTCGAAATGAGCCCGGCAGGGCCCCATGGAGACAGGCCCGGCCACCAGTCGCTCGCCATCGTGCCCCACCTCTGCGCCTGGCTCCACAGGGGAGCCACGGTGACCTGCGCCTGGGCGAGAAAAAATCTAGGTCCTCGATTTGTACTTTTCATAAAGGTCTTTGAGCTGCTCTTTGTCTGATCCCTCACCTAGGACCTTTTCTCAGGGGATCCCGAGGCGTTCCCAGGCCAGCCGGGAGACATAGTGTTCCCAATGTGTCCTGGGTCTTCCCCGTGGCCTCCAGGATGACAGAGCTTCACCTTCACCAGGGGTGTCAAACTCAAATACAGAGTGGGCCAAAGTTTAAAACTGAACAAAGCCGCGGGCCAAGGTTGAACAAATTAACCTTTTAATAGGGACCCAAACAAGTTTTGCATTGAATATTGAACAAGCAAGGCTTATATAACTTTATAGTGACATGCAAAATGGAGTTTCAAATAATAATAATAATAATTAAAAAATATCAATTGCATATCAAATATAATTTAAATACAAATTGAATGCCTCTTTTCTATTTGCAGCCTTCTGAGGTAAATATCAACATTAACTTTATCCACAGGCTAATAAATTTGAAAATAAAATAACAATGAATAAAACAACCATTCAGGACTTTAAACTGCTCAGTTTGCAACACACTGATCTAATTTGATGTGCCCAAGCCAGATACCTGGCATCTTTTTTTAGATGCTAGTTCTTTAATGTCGGGGCTCAGGCTTTGAGCTGAGGCAACTTTCATTATCGAACAAGATGTTCAACAGTCATATCTCGTACACCCAATTCTAACATCATTCAGACCCAGTCACAAGATATGTGCAGCTACAGCACGCATGCACAAATGAATGCAACGCATACTTCATCAACAGCGATACAGGTTACACTGAGGGTGCCAGTATAAAAAACTTTAACACTGTTAGAAATATACGCCACACTGTGAACCCACACCAAACAAAAATAAAAAACACTTTTCGGGAGAACATCCGCACCGTAACACAACATAAACACAAAAGAACAAATACCCAGAATCTTTTGCAGCACTAACTCTTTCGGGACGCTACAAAATACACCCCCGCTACCACCAAACCCCCCCCCCCCCCCCCCCCCACACACACCTTGTAGCGTCTCGGAAGATTTAGTGCTACAAAGGGTTCTGGGTATTTGTTGTGTTGTGTTTATGTTGTGTTACGGTGCGGATGTTCTCCCGAAATGTGTTTGTCATTCTTGTTTGGTGTGGATTCACAGTGTGGCGTATATTTCTAAAAGTGTTAAAGTTTTTTATTTGGCTACCGTCAGTGTAACCTGTATCGCTGTTGATGAAGTATGCGTTGCATTCAATTGTGTGTGGGTGCAGAAGCTGCACTGACATGAAACTGGGCTGGCACTCGTTTGACTAGCTGGAAAAAAAAAAAAAATTCGGGATGAGTGCTGGAGTCATTCCCGGGAGGGTTGGCAAGTATTAGAAGTAGCGGCACTGCCGCAATGTATAATCGAAGGTCCAGCTTTAGTGTTAATTTGATATTGCCTCAAGGGCCAAGTCAAATTACACGTTGGGCCAAATTTGGCCCACGGGCCAGAGTTTGACACCCATGACCTTCACTGTAAAAAATTACTGTAAAAATAAAAAATAAAATTACAGTTATATACTCCATCCATCCATCCATTTTCTACCGCTTATTCCCTTCGGGGTCGCGGGGGGCGCTGGAGCCTATCTCAGCTACAATCAGGCGGAAGGCGGGGTACACCCTGGACAAGTCGCCACCTCATCGCAGGGCCAACACAGATAGACAGACAACATTCACACTCACATTCACACACTAGGGCCAATTTAGTGTTGCCAATCAACCTATCATGTTCTTCTTAAATGCAGTTAAGTACTGTAAATTTTGTTGCATTTTTCAAAAAATATCGACCAGCAGTAAGTTACTGTAAAACCTACAGTGTAATTCAGTATTTTTCAGACTTGTTTCTTGGGTCCGCCCACAATTCGTCCAACCGAGCTTCATTTCACCTGGCCGACCCTGCTAAATCCATCCTACTGCATCGTGTGTTTTTGATAACAAGGTAAGAGTCACTTGTACCTTGATGTGTCATTTTCTGTTTGAATTACTTTATATATATATTTATAAAGTCCGAAATGACATAGCGTCACAGTCAGCATCACAGACACTATCGTTGACCACGCGCATGTACCGCCGCATGCTAGCTAGCTAAGTTTTCTTCTTTTTTGTCATAGTCATCATAAAAGATGATAACTTGCAACATATGTGCTACGACTTGCAGCAATGTATTTGCGTATGTTAGACACATGCGAAGTCATAGTTGTATGCCTAATGCATCGTTTAAGTGTTCTTTCCCTAAATGCACAAGAGTTTTTTCCAACTTCTCAGCCTTCAAAACTCACAGCCGTTGTCATAAATATGGCAAGAGTAGGACTGATATGTATAGCGCAGAAGGTTTACCTTGTAATATTGTCTCATGTAGCGCGAAGTGCGATGATATACGAGCCTTTCTCCTGCATTTGAAAAGTCATATTACCGAAGGTAGGACAGTTACGTGCCCCTTCAGTCAATGTGAAAAAAGATTTACAGTTAAGTCTACTTTCACATCGCACGTGTCAAGGAAGCACTACGGCTACACTGAACGAAGTTTGAATTGATCAACAGCAAATCCAAGCAGCTCTTGTGTTATTAACACTGATGATGACTATTGTGATATGCAACTTGAGGATTCAGGATATTCCTGTTATGAAGACATGGAGGTCTACTTGCATTAAAAAAATGTTCACAGCACTGAAAAAAGGTTGAGAACCACTGCCTTAGGACAGTGGTTCTCAACCTTTTTTCAGTGATGTACCCCTGTGAACATTTTTTAAATTCAAGTACCCCCTAATCAGAGCAAAGCATTTTTGGTTGAAAAAAAGAGATAAAGAAGTAAAATACAGCACTATGTCATCAGTTTCTGATTTATTAAATTGTATAACAGTGCAAAATATTGCTCATTTGTTGTGGTCTTTCTTGAACTATTTGGAAAAAAAGATATAAAAATAACTAAAAACTTGTTGAAAAATAACCAAGTGATTCAATTATAAATAAAGATTTTTACACATAGAAGTAATCAACTTAAAGTGCCCTCTTTGGGGATTGTAATAGAGATCCATCTGGATTCATGAACTTCATTCTCAACATTTCTTCACAAAAAAAGAAATCTTTAACATCAATATTTATGGAACATGTCCACTACGCTTTAACCAAGCCTCCATTGTTTTCTACATGGATAGTTGATTGACAGTTGGTGCCGTGTGGCACCGCCAGGTAGGGTCAAACCATCATGGCATGGGGGAAACTCTGGCTTTATGGTAATGAATGGAATAGCCTACTTGATTAGTTGTTCAGTTTATGAACTTACATTCATATTTTGTCGAAGTATTATTCAATAAATATATTTATAAAGGATTTTTGAATTGTTGCTATTTTTAGAATATTTAAAAAAAATCTCACGTACCCCTTGGCATACCTTCAAGTACCCCCAGGAGTACGCGTACCCCCATTTGAGAACCACTGCCTTAGGAGACTAGATGTAAACAGAGGAAAGAGAGAGCGAGTGAGGTGGCCATTCCAAATACTTTTAAAATGCTACCCATATTGGATACTGTTTAGGAAAATAAACTGCATTTCTTGACTGTACCAGTTGCTGGTGACAAAGTCACAATAAAACGTTGGATGATCAGCATGGAAGGTGATGTCATCTGCAAAGGCGTCCAACCTAGCTTAATCTCAGGGCTTGCTGCCCTTCTTGCCACATACTATGTGTTCAACTTGGAATACCAAGAGGAAGGTCCTCGGACATTGGAATTTGTTCAAAGGTAAATCCTCTTGATACTGTTAAAATACTGTTAGGATATTTTATTTTATATTTCTCACCTCTGTTCAGGAATTTGACTTGTCATTTCCCCAATTGTGTGCCTTAAATCAATGACTCTTCTGTTCCTTTGTGGACCTTCTTATTAGGGACCGAAGCACCAGTTTGACTCTAGGATACAGAGAAGGTAGGTAATGTGCAGGTAAAGATATGTTGACTGGGTCAAAGAAGGAAGCACCTGTTTGACCCCAGGATGCAGAAAAAGTAGATAATTTGCAGGTAAAGACATGTTGACTGGATGATGGCAGGAAGCACCAGCTTGACCCGAGAATGCAGAGCAAGTAGGTAATGTGCGGGTGAAGATATGTTGAATGGGTAAAGGCAGGAAGCACCAGTGTGACCCCACTATGCAGGGAAGGTAGGTAATGTGCGGGTGAAGGTATGTTGAATGGGTGAAAGAAGGAAGCGCAGGTGTGGTCGAGGCCATGCAGACAAGGTAGGTATGTGCAGGTGAAGATATGTTGTATGGTGAAAGAAAGAAGCACCAGTGTGACCCAAGGATGCAGGGAAGGTAGGTAATGTGCAGGTAAAGATATGTTGAATGGGTGAAGGCAGGAAACACCAGCTAGACGCCAGGATACAGAGAAGGTAGGTAATGTGCAGGTAAAGATATGTTGAATGAGTAAAGGCAGGAAACACCAGCTTGACTCCAGGATATAGAGAAGGTAGGTAATGTGCAGGTAAAGATATGTTGAATGGGTAAAGGTAGAAAGCACCAGCGTGACCACACTATGCAGAGAAGGTAGGTAATGTGCAGGTAAAGATATGTTGATTGGGTAAAGGCAAGAAGCACCAGTGTGACCCCAGGATGCAGAGAAGATAGGTAATGAGCAGGTAACTATATGTTAAATGGGTGAAAGCAGGAAACATCAGCGTAAATACACGGTCCCGTAGATGGAGAGAAAACATGAATAGAGAGAGGGGTTGGGGAGGCTTTAGCATTGTCTTCCTCTCTGAATTTGTCTTAATGGGTTTTAGAGCATTCACTCATCTACAGCTGTGGTTATGGTATAGGCTCACATATATCCTAAAATTGATATTAATATTTGTGCAGTGCATATTCCTAAATAACAATGTGAGGGGGGGTTCTGTATCGACTACAAGTAATCTTCAATCACAACAGAATATCTAATATGCTTTCTCTCTTTTTTAGGCGATTCATTGGCGTTAACCCTGAGAGGGGAACAAAGGCTAGCCAGGGAAAGGTGGTGTCCAAGAAGACCGGGAAGCTGGTCCAGAAAAAGGCAGCAACTGTAAATCCTCACGTAGCCACCCTTATAAAACATCTCACAGACTTTGAGTGGGGCTTTATGTAGCCGACAACTAAACACTGGACTCGTGTTCAGTGTTTTGTCTCCAGTTAGAAATTAAGTGGACATGTTATACATGTTAAAATGCTTTACTGAAAATAAGAAGAATGCACTAAATGTACATTGAATGTATTTGATGCACTTTAAAATAATTGGTTAATAAAAACATAATCTTGCAAGGCCATTTCTCCAGTCATTTTTATGCCAGCAGATTGCAGGGATTTTGATTTTGAAAAATTAAAAGTTCAACTCATTAACTTCTAGTGGCATTATACTGTAAAGCTCAGTCTATAGTGCTTACAATTATTTTACTGTAATTAACTGTTAATGGATATTACAGTAGATACACTAAAATAACAGTGTAATGCCGCTAAACAGATGACAGTATTATGCTGTGAAGCGTATATTTGATACAGCACAGTACTGTGATACTTTTTACAGTAATAAAGTGTAGTGATAAATCACAGTATGTGTGCTGTAGAAAAACAGTTTTATACTGGAACCGTTAGCTGCCAGTAGGTTACTGTAATTAAACGGTGAAAATTCTTACAGTAAGGGAGAGACCCGCCACCCAGCGGAGAAAACTCATTTCGGCCGCCAGCCTGTGCATCTCACGATCCACTCTTCCCTCACTCATGAACAAGACTCCAGGTACTTGAACTCATCCACTTGGGGCAAGATCTCCTGCCCAACCTCGAAATGGCACTCCACCCTTTCCCGGGCGAGAACCTCGGACTTGGAGGTGCTGATTCTCATCCCAGTCGCTTCACACTCGGCTGCGAACCAATCCAATGAGAGCTGAAGATCCTGGCCAGTTAAAGCCATAAGGACCACATCATCTGCAAAAAGGAGAGACCTAATCCTGCAGCCACCAAACCGGATCCCCTCAACGCCATGACTGCGCCTAGAAATTCTGTCCATAAAATTTATGAACACATTTGGTGACTAAGGGCAGCCAACACGAGGGTTGGACTCCGGTCCAACCCTCACTGGAAAGGGGTCCGACATACTGCTGGCAATGCGGACCAAGCTCTGACACTGATCATACAGGGAGCGACCCGCCACAATCAGACATGCCGATACCCCATACTCTCTGAGCACTCCCCACAGGACTTCCCGGGGTGGCCACGGTCGAATGTCTTCTCCAAGTCCACAAAGCACATGTAGACTGGTTGGACAAACTCCCATGCACACTCAAGGACCCTGCCGAGAGTATAGAGCTGGTCTACCGTTCCACGACCAGGACGAAAACCACACTGTTCGTCCTGGATCCGAGGTTCCTCCTCTCCAGTACACATGAATAGACCTTACCGGGAAGGCTGAGGAGTGTGATCTACGATAGTTGGAACACACCCTCCGGTTCCCCTTCTTAAAGAGAGGAACCACCACCCCGGTCTGCCAATCCAGAGGTACCGCCCCTGATGTCCATGCGATGTTGCAGAGTCTTGTCAACTAAAACAGCCCCACAGCATCCAGAGCCTTAAGGAACTCCGGACGGAGCTCATCCACCCCCGCGGCCTTGCCACCGAGGAGCTTTTTAACTACCTTGGCAACCTCAGCCCCAGAAATAGGAGAGCCCACCACAGACTCCCCAGGCACTGCTTGGCCTGTCGGTATGCCCGCTGCCTCTGGAGTCCCATGAGCCAAAAGGACCAGATAAGCTCTTTCTTCAGCTTGACGGCATCCCGCACTGCTGGTGGCCACCAGCGGGTTCTAGGATTACCGCCACGACAGGCACCAAACACCTTGCGGCCACAGCTCCAATCAGCTGGCTTGACAAGAGAGGCACGGAACATGATCCATTCAGACTCAATGTCCAGCACCTCCTTTGTGACATGTTCAAAGTTCCTCCGGAGGTAGAAAAAGAAACTCTCTCTGACAGGACACTGCTAGGCATTCCCAAAAGACTCTCACAATGCGTTTGGGCCTGCCAGGTCTGTCCGGGATCCTACCCCACCATCGGAGCCAGCTCACCAGGTGGTGATCGGTAGAAAGCTCGCCCCTCTCTTCACCCGAGTGTCCAAAACATGAGGCCGCAAATCCCATGACACAACTACAAAGTCAATAATGGAACTGCGGCCGAGGGTGTCCTGGTGCCAAGTGCACATATGGACACCCTTATGTTTGAACATTGTGTTTGTTATGGACAATCCGTGACGAGCACAAAAGTCCAATAATAAAGCACCACTTGGGTTCAGATCTGGGTGGCCATTTTTCCCAATCACGACTCTCCAGGTTTGAAAGTCGTTGCCAACATCAGCGTTGAAGACCCCCAGCAGAACAAAGGAATCACCCGAGGGAGCACTCTCAAGGGAATCCAAAAAGAGTGGGTACTCTGAGCTGCTGTTTGGTGCGTAAACACCAACAACAGTCAGGACCCGTCACCCAACCCGAAAGTGGAGGGAAGTTACCATCTCGTCTTCTGGGTTAAGTCCAACGTGCAGGCTTTGAGCCGGGGGGCAACAAGAATTGCCAACCCAGCCTCTCATTACTTGCAACGCCAGAGTGGAAGAGAGTCCAACCCCTCTTGAGAGAACAGGTTCCAGAGCCCTTGCTGTGCGTCGAAGTGAGTCCAGCTTTATCTAGCCGGGAACTTCTCCACCTCGCGAGGTGACGTTCCACGTCCCAAGAGCGAGCTTATGTAGCCGATAATCGGACCGCCAAGTGCCCTGCCTTCGGCTTCCGCCCAGCTAACACTGCACCCGACCTCTATGACCCAGCCCATGAGTGGTGAGCCTATTGCAGGGGGGGCCCACGTTGCCTCTTCGAGCTGGGCCCCATGGGCACCAGTCGCTCGCCATCGTGCCCCACCTCTGGGCCTGGCTCCACAGGGGAGCCACGGTGACCCGCGTCCGGGCGAGAAAATATCTAGGTCCTCGATTTGTACTTTTCATAAAGGTCTTTGAGCTGCTCTTTGTCTGATTCCTCACCTAGGACCTGTTTGTCTTGGGGGACCCTACCAGGGGGCATAGAAGCCCCCGGACAACATAGCTCCTAGAATCAGTGGGACACGCAAACCACAAAGGTGGCGGCTCAGAAAGCAGGTTATATAAACATAACTCCAAAACCAAACATGCAAGATGTCTAAACATGCCTGTAATATTGTATCAATGTGAGTTTTACTAGAATCGGTTGTTTTTTTAAGGCTTGCAAACACAAAAAGTTTTTTTTACTCAATATGACAGTAAGTTCTTAAAATGCTGAGATAATGTGAAAAAAAGCAATACAAATGTATTCCAACATAATTCCTAAACCAAACATGCAAAATGTCTAAAAATGCCTGTAATATTGAATCCATGTGAGTTTTACTAGAATCATTTGTTTTTGTAAGGTTTGCAAATACAAAAATTGAGTTTTATGACAGACACAAGTTAGTTTTTTTACTCATTATAACAGTATAGATGTCATACTATATATTAAAGTTATATAAACATAACTCGAAAACCAAACGTGCATTATGTCCAAAATTGCCTGTAATATTGTATAGATGTGAGTTTTACTAGAATCAGGTTTGCAAATACAAAAATTGGGTTTTATGACAGTATACTGTCACACTCAATATGACAGTATAACTGTCATACTAAATCCATCCATTTTCTTCCGCTTATCCGAGGTCGGGTTGCGGGGGCAGCAGCCTAAGCAGAGAGCCCAGACTTCCCTCTCCCCAGCCACTTCGTCCAGCTCTTCTCGGGGGATCCCGAGGCGTTCCCAGGCCATAGTCTTTCCAATGTATCCTAGGTCTTCCCCATGGCCTCCTGCCGTTCGGACCTAGGGAGGCGTTCGGGTGGCATCCTGAGCAGATGCCCGAACCACCTCATCTGGCTCCTCTCAATGTGGAGGAGCAGCGGCTTTACACTGAGTTCCTCCCAGATGACAGAGCTTCTCACCGTATCTCTAAGGGAGAGACCCACCACCCGGCGGAGGAAACTCATTTCGGCCGCTTGTACCCGTGACCTTGTCCTTTCGGTCATAACCCAAAGCTCATGACCATAGGTGAGGATGGGAACGTTGATCGACCGGTAAATTGAAAGCTTTTCCTTCTGGCTCAGCACCTTCTTCACCACAACGGATCGATATAGCGTCCTCATTACTGAAGACGCCGCACCGATCCGCCTGTAGATCTCAAAATCCACTCTATCCTCACTCGTGAACAAGACTCCTAGGTACTTGAACTCCTTCACTTGGGGCAAGATCTCTTTCCCAACCTCGAGATGGCACTACACCCTTTCCCGGGCGAGAACCATGGACTCGGACTTGGAGGTGCTGATTCTCATCCCAGTCGCTTCACTGCGAACCGATCCAATGAAAGCTGAAGATCTTGGCCAGTTGAAGCCATCAGGACCACATCATCTGCAAAAAGCAGAGACCTAATCCTGCAGCCACCAAACCAGGCGCAGTCATGGCGTTGAGGGGATCCTCAAAGCCATGACTGCGCCTAGATATTCTGTCCATTAAAGTTATGAACAGAATCGGTGACAAAGGGCAGCCTTGGCGGAGTCCAACCCTCACTGGAAAGGGGTCCGACATACTGCCGGCAATGCGGACCAAGCTCTGACACTGACCATACAGGGAGACACCCGCCACAATCAGACATGCCGATACTCCATACTCTCTGAGCACTCCCCACAGGATTTACCGGGGACCAAGGTCGAATGTCTTCTCCAAGTCCACAAAACTTATGTAGACTGGTTGGGCAAACTCCCATGCACACTCAAGGACCCTGCCGAGAGTATAGAGCTGGTCTACCGTTCCACGACCAGGACGAAAACCACACTGTTCGTCCTGGATCCGAGGTTCCTCCTCTCCATTACACATGAATAGACCTTACCGGGAAGGCTGAGGAGTGTGATCTACGATAGTTGGAACACACCCTCCGGTTCCCCTTCTTAAAGAGAGGTACCACCACCCCGGTCTGCCAATCCAGAGGTACCGCCCCCGATGTAGACGCAATGTTGCAGAGTCTTGTCAACCAAGACTGCCCCACAGCATCCAGAGCCTTAAGGAACTCCGGACGGAGCTCATACCCCCGGGGCCTTGCCACCGAGGAGCTTTTTAACTCCCTTGGCAACCTCAGCCCCAGAAATAGGAGAGCCCACCACAGACTTCCCAGGCACTGTTTCCTCATAGGAAGACGTGTTGGTGGGACTGAGGAGGTCTCGCTTGGCCTGTCGGTATGCCCACTGCCTCTGGAGTCCCATGAGCCAAAAGGACCCGGTGGCTCTTTCTTCAGCTTGACAGCATCCCTCACTGCTGGTGGATTACCGCCACGACAGGCACCAAACACCTTGCGGCCACAGCTTCAATCAGCTGGCTCAACAAGAGAGGAACGGTCCAGAACATGGTCCACTCAGACTCAATGTCCAGCACCTCCCTCGTGACATGTTCAAAGTTCTTCCGGACATGTTCAAAGTTCTTCAGGAGACTCTGCTAGGTGTTCCCAGCAGACCCTTACAATACGTTTGGGCCTGCCAGGTCTGACCGGCATCCTCCCCTACCATCGGAGCCAGCTCACCACCAGGTGGTGGTTGGTGGAAAGCTCTGCCCCTCTCTTCACCGAGTGTCCAAAACATGAGGCCGCAAATCCCATGACACAACTACAAAGTCAATCATGCGGCCGAGGGTGTCCTTGTGCCAAGTGCACATATGGACACCCTTATGTTTGAACATTGTGTTTGTTATGGACAATCCGTGACAAGCACAAAACTCCAATAACAAAGCACCACTTGGGTTCAGATCCGGGTGGCCATTTTTCCCAATCACGACTCTCCAGGTTTCACTGTCGTTGCCAACATAGCGTTGAAGTCCACCAGCAGAACAAGGGAATCACCCGCGGGAGCACTCTCCAGTACTCCCTCAAGGGAATCCAAAAAGAGTTGGTACTCTGAGCTGCTGTTTGGTGTGTAAACACAAACAACAGTCAGGACCCGTCACCCAACCCGAAGGCTGAAGGAAGCTACCATCTCGTTTATTGGGTTTAAAGTCCAACGTGCAGGCTTTGAGCCGGCGGGCAACAAGAATTGCCACCCCAGCCTCTCATTAGTTGCAACGCCAGTGTGGAATCTCTTCCACTCTGGCGTTGCAAGTAATGAAAGTTCAGCTCAGTCCAGCCCCTCTGAGAGAACAGGTTCCAGAGCCCTTGCTGTGAGTCCAACTATATCTAGCCGGGAACGTCTCCACCTCATGCACCAGCTCAGGCTCCTTCCCTCCCAGCGAGGTGACGTTCCATGTCCCAAGAGCGAGCTTATGTAGCCGATAATCGGACCACCAAGTGCCCTGCCTTCGGCTGCCGCCCAGCTCACACTGCACCCTCTATGACCCAGCCCATGAGTGGTGAGCCCTGGAGGGGGGATCCACGTTGCCTCTTCGAGCTGAGCACGGCTGGGCCCCATGGGGACTGGCCCGTCAATCGCCATCGTGCCACACCTCTGGGCCTGGCTCCACAGGGGAGCCACGGTGACCTGCGTCCCGGCGAGAAAAAATCTAGGTCCTCAATTGTACTTTTAATAAAGGTCTTTGAGCTGCTCTTTGTCTGATCCCTCACCTAGGACCTGTTTGTCTTGGGAGACCATAGAAGCCCCCGGACAACATAGTTCCTGGATCAGTGGGACACGCAAACCACAAGGGTGGCGGCTCAGAAAGCAGGTTATATAAATATAACTCCAAAACCAAACATGCAATATGCCTAAACATGCCTGTAATATTGTATCAATGTGACTTTTCCTAGAATCGGTTGTTTTTGTAAGGTTTGCAAATACAAAAATTAGGTTTTACTCACAATGACAAAATCACACTCAATATGACAGTTATTTAAACATAACTCATAAACCACACAAAAAAATGGCTAATAATGCCTGAAATAATGAATCATTGGGAGTTTTACTGAGTTTTACATTTTGCAAACACAAAAAGTATTTTTTTACTTGACTGTAATGTTCTTAGAACCCTGAGATAAAGGGAAAAAAGCAATAAAAATGTATTTAAACCTAACTCCTAAACAACACATGCAAAATGGCTAATAATACCTAGGGAGACATGTAACGTTGTTAGTTTAAAAAAATGATCTTTTGTAAAGATATCAAAGACACAAGCTAGTTTTTTTTATTCAATATGACAGTATAACAGTCATACTAAATATGAAAGTTATATAAACATAACTCCAAAACCAAACATGTGTCATGTCTAAAAATGCCTGTAATAATGTATTTATGTGAGTTTGTAAGGTTTGCAAAAACAAAAAGTAGTTTTTTACTCAATATGAAAGTAATGTTCTTAGAATCCTGAGATAATTCGAAAAAAGCAATACAAATGTATTCAAACACAAATTTTAAACCAAACATGTAAAATGTCTAAAAATGCCTGTAATATTGAATCTATATACGTTTTACTAGAATCAATTGTTTTTGTAAGGTTTGCAAATACAAAAATTAGGTTTTACACATAATGACATTAAAACTGTAACACTCAATATGACAATTATTTATTTATAACTCCTAACCACACATGAAACATGTGTAATAATGCGTGAAAAAATTTATCTTTGTGAGTGTTACTAGAAACATTTTCTTTTGTAAGGTTTGCAAAGACAGGTTAGTTTTTTTTACTCAATATGACAGTATAACTGCCACACTCAATATGACAGTTATTTAAACATAACTCTTAAACTACACATGAAAAATGATTAACAATGCCTGAAATAATGCATTCTTGTAAGTTTTACTCGAAACATATGCTTTTTTAAGGCTTGCAAACACAAAAATTATTTTTTACTCAATATGACAGTAATGTTCTAAAATTCTGAGAAAATACGAACAAATTAATAAAAATGATTCCAACATAATTCCTAAACCAAACATGCAAAATGTCTAAAAATGTCTGTAATATTGAATCCATGTGAGTTTTACTAGATTTAAATGATTTTGTAAGGTTTGCAAATACATAAATTAGGTTTTACTTACTATGTCATAACTGACAGTATATGACAGTTATTTAACCATAACTCAAACCACACATGAAAAATGGCTAATAATGCCTGAAATAATGCATCCTTGGCCGTTTTACTCGAAACACATGCTTTTTTAAATCTTGCAAACACAAAAAGTAGTTTTTTTCCTCAATATGACTGTAATGTTCTTAAAATCCTGAGATAATGCGAAAAAAGCAATAAAAATGTATTTAAACATTACTCCTAAACAACATATGCAAAATGGCTAATAATGCCTGGAAACATGTATCTTTGTTAGTTTTACTGGAAAAATGATCTTATGTAAAGTTTGCAAAGACACAAGCCAGTTTTTTTTAATTCAATATGACAGTATAACAGTCATATTAAATATGAAAGTTATATAAACATAACTCCAAAACCAAACATGTGTCATGTCTAAAAATGCCTGTAATAATGTATTAATGTGAGTTTGTAAGGTTTGCAAAAACAAAAACTAGTTTTTTACTCAATATGAAAGTAATGATCTTAGAATCCTGAGATAATGCGAAAAAAGCAATAAAAAATTATTTAAACATAACTCCTAAACAACCCAGGCAAAATGGGTAATAATGCCTGGAGACATGTATCTTTGTTAGTTTTACTAGAAAAATGATCTTTTGTAAAGTTTGCAAAGACACGAGCTAGTTGTTTTTTATTCAATATGACAGTATAACAGTCATACTAAATATAAAAGTTATATAAACATAACTCCAAAACCAAACATGTGTCATGTCTAAAAATGCCTGTAATAATGTATTAATGTGAGTTTGTAAGGTTTGCAAAAACAAAAAGTAGTTTTTTACTCAATATGAAAGTAATGATCTTAAAATCCTGAGATAATGCGAAAAAAGCAATAAAAATGTATTTAAACATAATTCCTAAACAACCCATGCAAAATGGGTAATAATGCCTGGAGACATGCATCTTTGTTAGTTTTACTAGAAAAATGATCTTTTGTAAAGTTTGCAAAGACACAAGCTAGTTTTTTTTAATTAATATGACAGTATAACAGTCATATTAAATATAAAAGTTATATAAACATAACTCCAAAACCAAACATGTGTCATGTCTAAAATTGCCTGTAATAATGTGTTTATGTGAGTTTGTAAGGTTTGCAAAAACAAAAAGTAGTTTTTTACTCAATATGAAAGTAATGATCTTAGAATCCTGAGATAATGCGAAAAAAGCAATACATATTTCTTTAAACATAATTCCTAAACAACCCATGCAAAATGGGTAATAATGCCTGGAGACATGTATCTTTGTTAGTTTTACTAGAAAAATGATCTTTTGTAATGTTTGCAAAGACACAAGCTAGTTTTTTTTTATTCAATATGACAGTATAACAATCATACTAAATATGAAAGTTATATAAACATAACTCCAAAACCAAACATGTGTCATGTCTAAAAATGTCTATAATAATGTATTTATGTGAGTTTGTAAGGTTTGCAAAAACAAAAAGTAGTTTTTTACTCAATATGAAAGTAATGATCTTGGAATCCTGAGATAATGCAAAAAAAGCAATAAAAATGTATTTAAACATAATTCCTAAACAACCCATGCAAAATGGGTAATAATGCCTGGACACATGTATCTTTGTTAGTTTTACTAGAAAAATTATATTTTGTAAAGTTCGCAAAGACACAAGCTAGTTTTTTAAAATTAAATATGACAGTATAACAGTCCTACTAAATATGAAAGTTATCAAAACATAACTCCAAAACCAAACATGTGTTGTGTCTAAAAATGCCTGTAATAATGTATTTATGTGAGTTTGTAAGATTTGCAAAACAAAAAGTAGTTTTTTCCTCAATATGAAAGTAAGGATTTTAGAATCCTGAGATAATGCGAAAAAAGCAATAAAAATGTATTTAAACATAATTCCTAAACAACCCATGCAAAATGGGTAATAATGCCTGGAGACATGTATCTTTGTTAGTTTTACTAGAAAAATTATCTTTTGTAAAGTTTGCAAAGACACAAGCTAGTTTTTTCTTATTCAATATGACAGTATAACAGTCATACTAAATATGAAAGTTATATAAACATAACTCCAAAACCAAACATGTGTCGTTTCTAAAAATGTCTGTAATAATGTATTTATGTGAGTTTGTAAGGTTTGCAAAAACAAAAAGTAGTTTTTTCCTCAATAAGAAAGTAAGGATTTTAGAATCCTAAATAATGCGAAAAAAGCAATAAAAATGTATTTAAAGATAATTCCTAAACAACCCATGCAAAATGGCTAATAATGCCTGGAGACATGTATCTTTGTTAGTTTTACTAGAAAAATGATCTTTTGTAATGTTTGCAAAGACACAAGCTAGTTTTTTTTTATTCAATATGACAGTATAACAATCATACTAAATATGAAAGTTATATAAACATAACTCCAAAACCAAACATGTGTCATGTCTAAAAATGCCTGTAATAATGTATTTATGTGAGTTTGTAAGGTTTGCAAAAACAAAAAGTAGTTTTTTACTCAATATGAAAGTAATGAGCTTAGAATCCTGAGATAATGCGAAAAAAGCAATAAAAAATGTATTTAAACATAATTCCTAAACAACCCATGCAAAATGGGTAATAATGCCTGGACACATGTATCTTTGTTAGTTTTACTAGAAAAATGATGTTTTGTAAAGTTTGCAAAGACACAAGCTAGTTTTTTAAAATCAAATATGACAGTATAACAGTCCTACTAAATATGAAAGTTATCAAAACATAACTCCAAAACCAAACATGTGTTATGTCTAAAAATGCCTGTAATAATGTATTTATGTGAGTTTGTAAGGTTTGCAAAACAAAAAGTAGTTTTTTCCTCAATATGAAAGTAAGGATTTTAGAATCCTGAGATAATGCGAAAAAAGCAATAAAAATGTATTTAAACATAATTCCTAAACAACCCATGCAAAATGGGTAATAATGCCTGGAGACATGTATCTTTGTTAGTTTTACTAGAAAAATGATCTTTTGTAAAGTTTGCAAAGACACAAGCTAGTTTTTTCTTATTCAATATGACAGTATAACAGTCATACTAAATATGAAAGTTATATAAACATAACTACAAAACCAAACATGTGTCATGTCTAAAAATGCCTGTATTAATGTATTAATGTGAGTTTGTAAGGTTTGCAAAAACAAAAACTAGTTTTTTACTCAATATGAAAGTAATGATCTTAAAATCCTGAGATAATGCAAAAAAAGCAATAAAACTGTATTCAAACATAATTCCTAAACAACCCATGCAAAATGGGTAATAATGCCTGGAGACATGTATCTTTGTTAGTTTTACTAGAAAAATGATCCTTTGTAAAGTTTTCAAAGACACAAGCTAGTTTTTTTTTAATTCAATATGACAGTATAACAGTCATACTAAATATAAAAGTTATATAAACATAACTCCAAAACCAAACATGTGTCATGTCTAAAAATGTCTGTAATAATGTATTTATGTGAGTTTGTAAGGTTTGCAAAAACAAAAAGTAGTTTTTTACTCAATATGAAAGTAATGATCTTAGAATCCTGAGATAATGCGAAAAAAGCAATAAAAGTGTATTTAAACATAACTCCTAAACAACCCAGGCAAAATGGGTAATAATGCCTGGAGACATGTATCTTTGTTAGTTTTACTAGGAAATGTATATTTTGTAAAGTTTGCAAAGACACAAGCTAGTTGTTTTTATTCAATAAGACAGTATAACAGTCATACTAAATATGAAAGTTATATAAACAAAACTCCAGAACTAAACGTGTGTCATGTCTAAAATTGCCTATAATAATGTATTTATGTGAGTTTGTAAGGTTTGCAAAAACAAAAAGTAGTTTTTTCCTCAATATGAAAGTAAGGATTTTAGAATCCTAAATAATGCGAAAAAAGCAATAAAAATGTATTTAAAGATAATTCCTAAACAACCCATGCAAAATGGCTAATAATGCCTGGAGACATGTATCTTTGTTAGTTTTACTAGAAAAATGATCTTTGGGACTTGAAGTGGGTATGGCATGGATGATTGTTTGGCGCCCAATAAAAGACTTGATGGAGGATTCTTCAGTCAGCAGATGTTAAAGCAGCATTAATCTACTGGAGCCTATCCCAGTGCACCTTGGCACTGGACAGGTGAAGTGACAAACTGGAGACATGTATCTTTGTTAGTTTTACTAGAAAAATGATCTTTTGTAAAGTTTGCAAAGACACAAGCTAGTTTTTTTTATTCAATATGACAGTATAACAGTCATACTAAATATAAAAGTTATATAAACATAACTCCAGAACCAAACGTGTGTCATGTCTAAAATTGCTTATAATAATGTATTCATGTGGGTTTGTAAGGTTTGCAAAAACAAAAAGTAGTGTTTTACTCAATATGAAAGTAATGATCTTGGAATCCTGAGATAATGCGAAAAAAGCAATACAAATGTATTCAAACACAATTTTTAAACCAAACATGTGAATTGTCTAAAAATGCCTGTAATATTGAATTTATGTAAGTTTTACTAGAATCAATTGTTTTTGTAAGGTTTGCAAATACAAAAATTAGGTTTTACACATAATGACATTATAACTTTAACACTCAATATGAAAGTTATTTAATTATAACTCCTAAATACACATGAAACATGTCTAATAGCGTGAAAAAAATTATCTTTGTGAGTGTTGCTAGAAACATTTTCTTTTGTAAGGTTTGCAAAGACACAAGTTAGATTTTTTTAACTCAATATGACAGTATAACGCCACACTCAATATGACAGTTATTTAAACATAACTCCTAAACCACACCTGAAAAATGGCTAATAATGCCTGAAATAATGCATCTTTGGGAGTTTTACTGGAAACATATGCTTTTTTTAAGGCTTGCAAACACAAAAATTATTTTTTTACTCAATATGACAGTAATCTTCTAAAATTCTGAGAAATACGAACAAATTAATAAAAATGATTCCAACATAATTCCTAAACCAAACATGCAAAATGTCTGAAAATGCCTGTAATATTGAATCCATGTGAGTTTTATTTGAATCAGTTGTATGGTTTGCTAATACAAAAATTGGGTTTTATGACAAACACAAGTTAGTTTTTTTACTCAATATAAACAGTTTAGCTGTCATACTATATATAAAAGTTATATAAACATAACTCCAAAACCAAACCATTATGTCCAAAACTGCCTGTAATATTGTATATATGTGAGTTTTACTAGAATCAGGGTTGCAAATACAAAAATTGGGTTTTATGACAGTATACTGTCACACTCAATATGACAGTTATTTAAACATAACTCAAACAACACATGCAAAATAGCTAATAATGCCTGGAGCATGTATCTTAGTTAGTTTTACTAGAAAAATTGTATTTTGTAAGGTTTTGTTAGTTGTTGTTTTTATTCAATATGACAGTATAACTGTCATACTAAATATGAAAGTTATATAAACATAACTCTAAAACCAAACATGCATTGTGTCCAAAAATGCCTCTAATATTGTATCTGTGTGAGTTTACTAGATTTAGTTGTTTTTGTAAGGTTTGCAAATACAAAATAAGGGTTTTACTCACTATGACAGTTTACTGTCACACTCAATCTGACAGTTATTTATTTAAACATAACTCCTAAACAACATATGCAAAATGGCTAATAATGCCTGGATAATAATAATACTAGAAACATTATATTGTGTAAGGTTTAGTTAGTTTTTGTACTCAATCTGACAGTATAACTGTCATTCTAAATCCATCCATTTTCTTCCGCTTATCCGAGGTCGGGTTGCGGGGGCAGCAGCCTGAGCAGAAAATCCCAGACTTCCCTGTCCCCAGCCACTTTGTCCAGCTCTTCTCGGGGTATTCCGAGGCGTTCCCAGGCCAGCCGGGGACATAGTCTTTCCAATGTGTCCTAGGTCTTCCCCGTGGCCTCCTGCCACACCTCCCTAGAGGCGTTCGGGTGGCATCCTGAGCAGATGCCCGAACCACCTCATGGCTCCTCTCAATGTGGAGGAGCAGCGGCTTTACTTTGAGTTCCTCCCGGATGACAGAGCTTCTCACCCTGTCTCTAAGGTAGAGACCCACCACCCGGCAGAGGAAACGCATTTCGGCCGCTTGTCCTTTCGGTCATAACCCAAAGCTGGGAACGTAGATCGACGGTAAATTGAGAGCTTTTCCTTCTGGCTCAGCTCCTTCTTCACCACAACGGATCGATATAGCGTCCTCAATACTGAAGACGCCGCACCAAATCGCCTGTGGATCTCTCGATCCACTCTATCCTCACTCGTGAACAAGACTCCTAGGTACTTGAACTCCTCCACTTGGGCAAGATCTCCTCCCCAACCTGGAGATGGCACTCGACCCTTTCCTGCGCGAAACCATGGACTTGGACTTGGAGGTGCTGATTCTCATCCCAGTCGCTTCACACTCAAGGACCCTGCCGAGAGTATAGACCTGGTCTACCGTTCCACGACCAGGACGAAAACCACACTGTTCGTCCTGGATCCGAGTTTCCCCAGTACACATGAATAGACCTTACCGGGAAGGCTGAGGAGTGTGTTTCACGATAGTTGGAACACACCCTCCGGTTCCCCTTCTTAAAGAGAGGAACCACCACCCCGGTGTGCCAATCCAGAGGTACCACCCCCAATGTTCACGCGATGTTGCAGAGTCTTGTCAACCAAGACAGCACCACAGTATCCAGAGCCTTAAGGAACTCATCCACCACCGGGGCCTTGCCACAGAGGAGCTTTTTAACTACCTAGGCAACCTAAGCCCCAGAAATAGGAGAGTCCACCACAGACTCCCCAGGCACTGCTTGGCCTGTCGGTATGCCCGCTGCCTCTGGAGTCCCATGAGCCAAAAGGACCCGATAGGCTATTTCTTCAGCTTGACGGCATCCCTCCCTGCTGGTGGCCACCAGCGAGTTCTAGGATTACCGCCACGACAGGCACCAAACACCTTGCGGCCACAGCTCCAATCAGCAGGCTCGACAAGAGAGGCACGGAACATGGTCCACTCAGACTCAATGTCCAGCACCTCCCTCGTGACATGTTTAAAGTTCTTCCTTATGTTTGAACATTGTGTTTGTTATGGACAATCCGTGACGAGCACAAAAGTCCAATAACAAAGCACCACTTGGGTTCAGATCCGGGTGGCCATTTTTCCCAATCACGACTCTCCAGGTTTCACTGTCCTTGCCAACGTGAGCATTGAAGTCCCCCAACAGAACAAGGGAATCACCCGAGGGAGCACTCTCCAGTACTCCCTCAAGGGAATCCAAAAAGAGTGGGTACTCTGAGCTGCTGTTTGGTGCGTAAACACAAACAACAGTCAGGACCCGTCACCCAACCCGAAGGCGGAGGGAAGCTACCATCTCGTCTACTGGGTCCAACGTGCAGGCTTTGAGCAACAACAATTGCCACCCCAGCCTCTCATTGCTTGCAACGCCAGAGTGGAAGAGAGTCCATCCCCTCTTGAGAGAACAGGTTCCAGAGCCCTTGCTGTGCGTCGAAGTGAGTCCAACTATATCTAGCCGGAACTTCTTCACCTCGCGCACCAGCTCAGGCTCTTTCCCTCCCAGCGAGGTGACGTTCCACGTCCCAAGAGCGAGCTTATGTAGCCGATAATCGGACTGCCAAGTGCCCTGCCTTCGGCTGCCGCCCAGTTCACACTGCATCCGACCTCTATGACCTCAATGGGCCCATGAGTGGTGAGCCCATTGGAGGGTTGACCCACGTTGCCTCTTCGAAATGAGCCCGGCAGGGCCCCATGGAGACAGGCCCGGCCACCAGTCGCTCGCCATCGTGCCCCACCTCTGCGCCTGGCTCCACAGGGGAGCCACGGTGACCTGCGCCTGGGCGAGAAAAAATCTAGGTCCTCGATTTGTACTTTTCATAAAGGTCTTTGAGCTGCTCTTTGTCTGATCCCTCACCTAGGACCTTTTCTCAGGGGATCCCGAGGCGTTCCCAGGCCAGCCGGGAGACATAGTGTTCCCAATGTGTCCTGGGTCTTCCCCGTGGCCTCCAGGATGACAGAGCTTCACCTTCACCAGGGGTGTCAAACTCAAATACAGAGTGGGCCAAAGTTTAAAACTGAACAAAGCCGCGGGCCAAGGTTGAACAAATTAACCTTTTAATAGGGACCCAAACAAGTTTGCATTGAATATTGAACAAGCAAGGCTTATATAACTTTATAGTGACATGCAAAATGGAGTTTCAAATAATAATAATAATAATTAAAAAATATCAATTGCATATCAAATATAATTTAAATACAAATTGAATGCCTCTTTTCTATTTGCAGCCTTCTGAGGTAAATATCAACATTAACTTTATCCACAGGCTAATAAATTTGAAAATAAAATAACAATGAATAAACAACCATTCAGGACTTTAAACTGCTCAGTTTGCAACACACTGATCTAATTTGATGTGCCCAAGCCAGATACCTGGCATCTTTTTTTAGATGCTAGTTCTTTAATGTCGGGGCTCAGGCTTTGAGCTGAGGCAACTTTCATTATCGAACAAGATGTTCAACAGTCATATCTCGTACACCCAATTCTAACATCATTCAGACCCAGTCACAAGATATGTGCAGCTACAGCACGCATGCACAAATGAATGCAACGCATACTTCATCAACAGCGATACAGGTTACACTGAGGGTGCCAGTATAAAAAACTTTAACACTGTTAGAAATATACGCCACACTGTGAACCCACACCAAACAAAAATAAAAAACACTTTTCGGGAGAACATCCGCACCGTAACACAACATAAACACAAAAGAACAAATACCCAGAATCTTTTGCAGCACTAACTCTTTCGGGACGCTACAAAATACACCCCCGCTACCACCAAACCTCCCCCCCCCCCCCCCCCCCCCCCCACACACACACACACCTTGTAGCGTCTCGGAAGATTTAGTGCTACAAAGGGTTCTGGGTATTTGTTGTGTTGTGTTTATGTTGTGTTACGGTGCGGATGTTCTCCCGAAATGTGTTTGTCATTCTTGTTTGGTGTGGATTCACAGTGTGGCGTATATTTCTAAAAGTGTTAAAGTTTTTTATTTGGCTACCGTCAGTGTAACCTGTATCGCTGTTGATGAAGTATGCGTTGCATTCAATTGTGTGTGGGTGCAGAAGCTGCACTGACATGAAACTGGGCTGGCACTCGTTTGACTAGCTGGAAAAAAAAAAAAAATTCGGGAGGAGTGCTGGAGTCACTCCCGGGAGGGTTGGCAAGTATTAGAAGTAGCGGCACTGCCGCAATGTATAATCGAAGGTCCAGCTTTAGTGTTAATTTGATATTGCCTCAAGGGCCAAGTCAAATTACACGTTGGCCAAATTTGGCCCACGGGCCAGAGTTTGACACCCATGACCTTCACTGTAAAAAATTACTGTAAAAATAAAAAATAAAATTACAGTTATATACTCCATCCATCCATCCATTTTCTACCGCTTATTCCCTTCGGGGTCGCGGGGGGCGCTGGAGCCTATCTCAGCTACAATCAGGCGGAAGGCGGGGTACACCCTGGACAAGTCGCCACCTCATCGCAGGGCCAACACAGATAGACAGACAACATTCACACTCACATTCACACACTAGGGCCAATTTAGTGTTGCCAATCAACCTATCATGTTCTTCTTAAATGCAGTTAAGTACTGTAAATTTTGTTGCATTTTTCAAAAAATATCGACCAGCAGTAAGTTACTGTAAAACCTACAGTGTAATTCAGTATTTTTCAGACTTGTTTCTTGGGTCCGCCCACAATTCGTCCAACCGAGCTTCATTTCACCTGGCCGACCCTGCTAAATCCATCCTACTGCATCGTGTGTTTTTGATAACAAGGTAAGAGTCACTTGTACCTTGATGTGTCATTTTCTGTTTGAATTACTTTATATATATATTTATAAAGTCCGAAATGACATAGCGTCACAGTCAGCATCACAGACACTATCCGCCGCATGCTAGCTAGCTAAGTTTTCTTCTTTTTTGTCATAGTCATCATAAAAGATGATAACTTGCAACATATGTGCTACGACTTGCAGCAATGTATTTGCGTATGTTAGACACATGCGAAGTCATAGTTGTATGCCTAATGCATCGTTTAAGTGTTCTTTCCCTAAATGCACAAGAGTTTTTTCCAACTTCTCAGCCTTCAAAACTCACAGCCGTTGTCATAAATATGGCAAGAGTAGGACTGATATGTATAGCGCAGAAGGTTTACCTTGTAATATTGTCTCATGTAGCGCGAAGTGCGATGATATACGAGCCTTTCTCCTGCATTTGAAAAGTCATATTACCGAAGGTAGGACAGTTACGTGCCCCTTCAGTCAATGTGAAAAAAGATTTACAGTTAAGTCTACTTTCACATCGCACGTGTCAAGGAAGCACTACGGCTACACTGAACGAAGTTTGAATTGATCAACAGCAAATCCAAGCAGCTCTTGTGTTATTAACACTGATGATGACTATTGTGATATGCAACTTGAGGATTCAGGATATTCCTGTTATGAAGACATGGAGGTCTACTTGCATTAAAAAAATGTTCACAGCACTGAAAAAAGGTTGAGAACCACTGCCTTAGGACAGTGGTTCTCAACCTTTTTTCAGTGATGTACCCCTGTGAACATTTTTTAAATTCAAGTACCCCCTAATCAGAGCAAAGCATTTTGGTTGAAAAAAAGAGATAAAGAAGTAAAATACAGCACTATGTCATCAGTTTCTGATTCATTAAATTGTATAACAGTGCAAAATATTGCTCATTTGTTGTGGTCTTTCTTGAACTATTTGGAAAAAAAGATATAAAAATAACTAAAAACTTGTTGAAAAATAACCAAGTGATTCAATTATAAATAAAGATTTTTACACATAGAAGTAATCAACTTAAAGTGCCCTCTTTGGGGATTGTAATAGAGATCCATCTGGATTCATGAACTTCATTCTCAACATTTCTTCACAAAAAAAGAAATCTTTAACATCAATATTTATGGAACATGTCCACTACGCTTTAACCAAGCCTCCATTGTTTTCTACATGGATAGTTGATTGACAGTTGGTGCCGTGTGGCACCGCCAGGTAGGGTCAAACCATCATGGCATGGGGGAAACTCTGGCTTTATGGTAATGAATGGAATAGCCTACTTGATTAGTTGTTCAGTTTATGAACTTACATTCATATTTTGTCGAAGTATTATTCAATAAATATATTTATAAAGGATTTTTGAATTGTTGCTATTTTTAGAATATTTAAAAAAAATCTCACGTACCCCTTGGCATACCTTCAAGTACCCCCAGGAGTACGCGTACCCCCATTTGAGAACCACTGCCTTAGGAGACTAGATGTAAACAGAGGAAAGAGAGAGCGAGTGAGGTGGCCATTCCAAATACTTTTAAAATGCTACCCATATTGGATACTGTTTAGGAAAATAAACTGCATTTCTTGACTGTACCAGTTGCTGGTGACAAAGTCACAATAAAACGTTGGATGATCAGCATGGAAGGTGATGTCATCTGCAAAGGCGTCCAACCTAGCTTAATCTCAGGGCTTGCTGCCCTTCTTGCCACATACTATGTGTTCAACTTGGAATACCAAGAGGAAGGTCCTCGGACATTGGAATTTGTTCAAAGGTAAATCCTCTTGATACTGTTAAAATACTGTTAGGATATTTTTATTTTATATTTCTCACCTCTGTTCAGGAATTTGACTTGTCATTTCCCCAATTGTGTGCCTTAAATCAATGACTCTTCTGTTCCTTTGTGGACCTTCTTATTAGGGACCGAAGCACCAGTTTGACTCTAGGATACAGAGAAGGTAGGTAATGTGCAGGTAAAGATATGTTGACTGGGTCAAAGAAGGAAGCACCTGTTTGACCCCAGGATGCAGAAAAAGTAGATAATTTGCAGGTAAAGACATGTTGACTGGATGATGGCAGGAAGCACCAGCTTGACCCGAGAATGCAGAGCAAGTAGGTAATGTGCGGGTGAAGATATGTTGAATGGGTAAAGGCAGGAAGCACCAGTGTGACCCCACTATGCAGGGAAGGTAGGTAATGTGCGGGTGAAGGTATGTTGAATGGGTGAAAGAAGGAAGCGCAGGTGTGGTCGAGGCCATGCAGACAAGGTAGGTATGTGCAGGTGAAGATATGTTGTATGGTGAAAGAAAGAAGCACCAGTGTGACCCAAGGATGCAGGGAAGGTAGGTAATGTGCAGGTAAAGATATGTTGAATGGGTGAAGGCAGGAAACACCAGCTAGACGCCAGGATACAGAGAAGGTAGGTAATGTGCAGGTAAAGATATGTTGAATGAGTAAAGGCAGGAAACACCAGCTTGACTCCAGGATATAGAGAAGGTAGGTAATGTGCAGGTAAAGATATGTTGAATGGGTAAAGGTAGAAAGCACCAGCGTGACCACACTATGCAGAGAAGGTAGGTAATGTGCAGGTAAAGATATGTTGATTGGGTAAAGGCAAGAAGCACCAGTGTGACCCCAGGATGCAGAGAAGATAGGTAATGAGCAGGTAACTATATGTTAAATGGGTGAAAGCAGGAAACATCAGCGTAAATACACGGTCCCGTAGATGGAGAGAAAACATGAATAGAGAGAGGGGTTGGGGAGGCTTTAGCATTGTCTTCCTCTCTGAATTTGTCTTAATGGGTTTTAGAGCATTCACTCATCTACAGCTGTGGTTATGGTATAGGCTCACATATATCCTAAAATTGATATTAATATTTGTGCAGTGCATATTCCTAAATAACAATGTGAGGGGGGGTTCTGTATCGACTACAAGTAATCTTCAATCACAACAGAATATCTAATATGCTTTCTCTCTTTTTTAGGCGATTCATTGGCGTTAACCCTGAGAGGGGAACAAAGGCTAGCCAGGGAAAGGTGGTGTCCAAGAAGACCGGGAAGCTGGTCCAGAAAAAGGCAGCAACTGTAAATCCTCACGTAGCCACCCTTATAAAACATCTCACAGACTTTGAGTGGGGCTTTATGTAGCCGACAACTAAACACTGGACTCGTGTTCAGTGTTTTGTCTCCAGTTAGAAATTAAGTGGACATGTTATACATGTTAAAATGCTTTACTGAAAATAAGAAGAATGCTCTAAATGTACATTGAATGTATTTGATGCACTTTAAAATAATTGGTTAATAAAAACATAATCTTGCAAGGCCATTTCTCCAGTCATTTTTATGCCAGCAGATTGCAGGGATTTTGATTTTGAAAAATTAAAAGTTCAACTCATTAACTTCTAGTGGCATTATACTGTAAAGCTCAGTCTATAGTGCTTACAATTATTTTACTGTAATTAACTGTTAATGGATATTACAGTAGATACACTAAAATAACAGTGTAATGCCGCTAAACAGATGACAGTATTATGCTGTGAAGCGTATATTTGATACAGCACAGTACTGTGATACTTTTTACAGTAATAAAGTGTAGTGATAAATCACAGTATGTGTGCTGTAGAAAAACAGTTTTATACTGGAACCGTTAGCTGCCAGTAGGTTACTGTAATTAAACGGTGAAAATTCTTACAGTAAGGGAGAGACCCGCCACCCAGCGGAGAAAACTCATTTCGGCCGCCAGCCTGTGCATCTCACGATCCACTCTTCCCTCACTCATGAACAAGACTCCAGGTACTTGAACTCATCCACTTGGGGCAAGATCTCCTGCCCAACCTCGAAATGGCACTCCACCCTTTCCCGGGCGAGAACCTCGGACTTGGAGGTGCTGATTCTCATCCCAGTCGCTTCACACTCGGCTGCGAACCAATCCAATGAGAGCTGAAGATCCTGGCCAGTTAAAGCCATAAGGACCACATCATCTGCAAAAAGGAGAGACCTAATCCTGCAGCCACCAAACCGGATCCCCTCAACGCCATGACTGCGCCTAGAAATTCTGTCCATAAAATTTATGAACACATTTGGTGACTAAGGGCAGCCAACACGAGGGTTGGACTCCGGTCCAACCCTCACTGGAAAGGGGTCCGACATACTGCTGGCAATGCGGACCAAGCTCTGACACTGATCATACAGGGAGCGACCCGCCACAATCAGACATGCCGATACCCCATACTCTCTGAGCACTCCCCACAGGACTTCCCGGGGTGGCCACGGTCGAATGTCTTCTCCAAGTCCACAAAGCACATGTAGACTGGTTGGACAAACTCCCATGCACACTCAAGGACCCTGCCGAGAGTATAGAGCTGGTCTACCGTTCCACGACCAGGACGAAAACCACACTGTTCGTCCTGGATCCGAGGTTCCTCCTCTCCAGTACACATGAATAGACCTTACCGGGAAGGCTGAGGAGTGTGATCTACGATAGTTGGAACACACCCTCCGGTTCCCCTTCTTAAAGAGAGGAACCACCACCCCGGTCTGCCAATCCAGAGGTACCGCCCCTGATGTCCATGCGATGTTGCAGAGTCTTGTCAACTAAAACAGCCCCACAGCATCCAGAGCCTTAAGGAACTCCGGACGGAGCTCATCCACCCCCGCGGCCTTGCCACCGAGGAGCTTTTTAACTACCTTGGCAACCTCAGCCCCAGAAATAGGAGAGCCCACCACAGACTCCCCAGGCACTGCTTGGCCTGTCGGTATGCCCGCTGCCTCTGGAGTCCCATGAGCCAAAAGGACCAGATAAGCTCTTTCTTCAGCTTGACGGCATCCCGCACTGCTGGTGGCCACCAGCGGGTTCTAGGATTACCGCCACGACAGGCACCAAACACCTTGCGGCCACAGCTCCAATCAGCTGGCTTGACAAGAGAGGCACGGAACATGATCCATTCAGACTCAATGTCCAGCACCTCCTTTGTGACATGTTCAAAGTTCCTCCGGAGGTAGAAAAAGAAACTCTCTCTGACAGGACACTGCTAGGCATTCCCAAAAGACTCTCACAATGCGTTTGGGCCTGCCAGGTCTGTCCGGGATCCTACCCCACCATCGGAGCCAGCTCACCAGGTGGTGATCGGTAGAAAGCTCGCCCCTCTCTTCACCCGAGTGTCCAAAACATGAGGCCGCAAATCCCATGACACAACTACAAAGTCAATAATGGAACTGCGGCCGAGGGTGTCCTGGTGCCAAGTGCACATATGGACACCCTTATGTTTGAACATTGTGTTTGTTATGGACAATCCGTGACGAGCACAAAAGTCCAATAATAAAGCACCACTTGGGTTCAGATCTGGGTGGCCATTTTTCCCAATCACGACTCTCCAGGTTTGAAAGTCGTTGCCAACATCAGCGTTGAAGACCCCCAGCAGAACAAAGGAATCACCCGAGGGAGCACTCTCAAGGGAATCCAAAAAGAGTGGGTACTCTGAGCTGCTGTTTGGTGCGTAAACACCAACAACAGTCAGGACCCGTCACCCAACCCGAAAGTGGAGGGAAGTTACCATCTCGTCTTCTGGGTTAAGTCCAACGTGCAGGCTTTGAGCCGGGGGGCAACAAGAATTGCCAACCCAGCCTCTCATTACTTGCAACGCCAGAGTGGAAGAGAGTCCAACCCCTCTTGAGAGAACAGGTTCCAGAGCCCTTGCTGTGCGTCGAAGTGAGTCCAGCTTTATCTAGCCGGGAACTTCTCCACCTCGCGAGGTGACGTTCCACGTCCCAAGAGCGAGCTTATGTAGCCGATAATCGGACCGCCAAGTGCCCTGCCTTCGGCTTCCGCCCAGCTAACACTGCACCCGACCTCTATGACCCAGCCCATGAGTGGTGAGCCTATTGCAGGGGGGGCCCACGTTGCCTCTTCGAGCTGGGGCCCCATGGGCACCAGTCGCTCGCCATCGTGCCCCACCTCTGGGCCTGGCTCCACAGGGGAGCCACGGTGACCCGCGTCCGGGCGAGAAAATATCTAGGTCCTCGATTTGTACTTTTCATAAAGGTCTTTGAGCTGCTCTTTGTCTGATTCCTCACCTAGGACCTGTTTGTCTTGGGGGACCCCTACCAGGGGGCATAGAAGCCCCCGGACAACATAGCTCCTAGAATCAGTGGGACACGCAAACCACAAAGGTGGCGGCTCAGAAAGCAGGTTATATAAACATAACTCCAAAACCAAACATGCAAGATGTCTAAACATGCCTGTAATATTGTATCAATGTGAGTTTTACTAGCATCGGTTGTTTTTTTAAGGCTTGCAAACACAAAAAGTTTTTTTTACTCAATATGACAGTAAGTTCTTAAAATGCTGAGATAATGTGAAAAAAAGCAATACAATTGTATTCCAACATAATTCCTAAACCAAACATGCAAAATGTCTAAAAAATGCCTGTAATATTGAATCCATGTGAGTTTTACTAGAATCATTTGTTTTTGTAAGGTTTGCAAATACAAAAATTGAGTTTTATGACAGACACAAGTTATTTTTTTTACTCATTATAACAGTATAGATGTCATACTATATATTAAAGTTATATAAACATAACTCGAAAACCAAACGTGCATTATGTCCAAAATTGCCTGTAATATTGTATAGATGTGAGTTTTACTAGAATCAGGTTTGCAAATACAAAAATTGGGTTTTATGACAGTATACTGTCACACTCAATATGACAGTATAACTGTCATACTAAATCCATCCATTTTCTTCCGCTTATCCGAGGTCGGGTTGCGGGGGCAGCAGCCTAAGCAGAGAGCCCAGACTTCCCTCTCCCCAGCCACTTCGTCCAGCTCTTCTCGGGGGATCCCGAGGCGTTCCCAGGCCATAGTCTTTCCAATGTATCCTAGGTCTTCCCCATGGCCTCCTGCCGTTCGGACCTAGGGAGGCGTTCGGGTGGCATCCTGAGCAGATGCCCGAACCACCTCATCTGGCTCCTCTCAATGTGGAGGAGCAGCGGCTTTACACTGAGTTCCTCCCAGATGACAGAGCTTCTCACCGTATCTCTAAGGGAGAGACCCACCACCCGGCGGAGGAAACTCATTTCGGCCGCTTGTACCCGTGACCTTGTCCTTTCGGTCATAACCCAAAGCTCATGACCATAGGTGAGGATGGGAACGTTGATCGACCGGTAAATTGAAAGCTTTTCCTTCTGGCTCAGCACCTTCTTCACCACAACGGATCGATATAGCGTCCTCATTACTGAAGACGCCGCACCGATCCGCCTGTAGATCTCAAAATCCACTCTATCCTCACTCGTGAACAAGACTCCTAGGTACTTGAACTCCTTCACTTGGGGCAAGATCTCTTTCCCAACCTCGAGATGGCACTACACCCTTTCCCGGGCGAGAACCATGGACTCGGACTTGGAGGTGCTGATTCTCATCCCAGTCGCTTCACTGCGAACCGATCCAATGAAAGCTGAAGATCTTGGCCAGTTGAAGCCATCAGGACCACATCATCTGCAAAAAGCAGAGACCTAATCCTGCAGCCACCAAACCAGGCGCAGTCATGGCGTTGAGGGGATCCTCAAAGCCATGACTGCGCCTAGATATTCTGTCCATTAAAGTTATGAACAGAATCGGTGACAAAGGGCAGCCTTGGCGGAGTCCAACCCTCACTGGAAAGGGGTCCGACATACTGCCGGCAATGCGGACCAAGCTCTGACACTGATCATACAGGGAGACACCCGCCACAATCAGACATGCCGATACTCCATACTCTCTGAGCACTCCCCACAGGATTTACCGGGGACCAAGGTCGAATGTCTTCTCCAAGTCCACAAAACTTATGTAGACTGGTTGGGCAAACTCCCATGCACACTCAAGGACCCTGCCGAGAGTATAGAGCTGGTCTACCGTTCCACGACCAGGACGAAAACCACACTGTTCGTCCTGGATCCGAGGTTCCTCCTCTCCATTACACATGAATAGACCTTACCGGGAAGGCTGAGGAGTGTGATCTACGATAGTTGGAACACACCCTCCGGTTCCCCTTCTTAAAGAGAGGTACCACCACCCCGGTCTGCCAATCCAGAGGTACCGCCCCCGATGTAGACGCAATGTTGCAGAGTCTTGTCAACCAAGACTGCCCCACAGCATCCAGAGCCTTAAGGAACTCCGGACGGAGCTCATACCCCCGGGGCCTTGCCACCGAGGAGCTTTTTAACTCCCTTGGCAACCTCAGCCCCAGAAATAGGAGAGCCCACCACAGACTTCCCAGGCACTGTTTCCTCATAGGAAGACGTGTTGGTGGGACTGAGGAGGTCTCGCTTGGCCTGTCGGTATGCCCACTGCCTCTGGAGTCCCATGAGCCAAAAGGACCCGGTGGCTCTTTCTTCAGCTTGACAGCATCCCTCACTGCTGGTGGATTACCGCCATGACAGGCACCAAACACCTTGCGGCCACAGCTTCAATCAGCTGGCTCAACAAGAGAGGAACGGTCCAGAACATGGTCCACTCAGACTCAATGTCCAGCACCTCCCTCGTGACATGTTCAAAGTTCTTCCGGACATGTTCAAAGTTCTTCAGGAGACTCTGCTAGGTGTTCCCAGCAGACCCTTACAATACGTTTGGGCCTGCCAGGTCTGACCGGCATCCTCCCCTACCATCGGAGCCAGCTCACCACCAGGTGGTGGTTGGTGGAAAGCTCTGCCCCTCTCTTCACCGAGTGTCCAAAACATGAGGCCGCAAATCCCATGACACAACTACAAAGTCAATCATGCGGCCGAGGGTGTCCTTGTGCCAAGTGCACATATGGACACCCTTATGTTTGAACATTGTGTTTGTTATGGACAATCCGTGACAAGCACAAAACTCCAATAACAAAGCACCACTTGGGTTCAGATCCGGGTGGCCATTTTTCCCAATCACGACTCTCCAGGTTTCACTGTCGTTGCCAACATAGCGTTGAAGTCCACCAGCAGAACAAGGGAATCACCCGCGGGAGCACTCTCCAGTACTCCCTCAAGGGAATCCAAAAAGAGTTGGTACTCTGAGCTGCTGTTTGGTGTGTAAACACAAACAACAGTCAGGACCCGTCACCCAACCCGAAGGCTGAAGGAAGCTACCATCTCGTTTATTGGGTTTAAAGTCCAACGTGCAGGCTTTGAGCCGGCGGGCAACAAGAATTGCCACCCCAGCCTCTCATTAGTTGCAACGCCAGTGTGGAATCTCTTCCACTCTGGCGTTGCAAGTAATGAAAGTTCAGCTCAGTCCAGCCCCTCTGAGAGAACAGGTTCCAGAGCCCTTGCTGTGAGTCCAACTATATCTAGCCGGGAACGTCTCCACCTCATGCACCAGCTCAGGCTCCTTCCCTCCCAGCGAGGTGACGTTCCATGTCCCAAGAGCGAGCTTATGTAGCCGATAATCGGACCACCAAGTGCCCTGCCTTCGGCTGCCGCCCAGCTCACACTGCACCCTCTATGACCCAGCCCATGAGTGGTGAGCCCTGGAGGGGGGATCCACGTTGCCTCTTCGAGCTGAGCACGGCTGGGCCCCATGGGGACTGGCCCGTCAATCGCCATCGTGCCACACCTCTGGGCCTGGCTCCACAGGGGAGCCACGGTGACCTGCGTCCCGGCGAGAAAAAATCTAGGTCCTCAATTGTACTTTTAATAAAGGTCTTTGAGCTGCTCTTTGTCTGATCCCTCACCTAGGACCTGTTTGTCTTGGGAGACCATAGAAGCCCCCGGACAACATAGTTCCTGGATCAGTGGGACACGCAAACCACAAGGGTGGCGGCTCAGAAAGCAGGTTATATAAATATAACTCCAAAACCAAACATGCAATATGCCTAAACATGCCTGTAATATTGTATCAATGTGACTTTTCCTAGAATCGGTTGTTTTTGTAAGGTTTGCAAATACAAAAATTAGGTTTTACTCACAATGGCAAAATCACACTCAATATGACAGTTATTTAAACATAACTCATAAACCACACAAAAAAATGGCTAATAATGCCTGAAATAATGAATCATTGGGAGTTTTACTGAGTTTTACATTTTGCAAACACAAAAAGTATTTTTTTACTTGACTGTAATGTTCTTAGAACCCTGAGATAAAGGGAAAAAAGCAATAAAAATGTATTTAAACCTAACTCCTAAACAACACATGCAAAATGGCTAATAATACCTAGGGAGACATGTAACGTTGTTAGTTTAAAAAAATGATCTATTGTAAAGATATCAAAGACACAAGCTAGTTTTTTTTATTCAATATGACAGTATAACAGTCATACTAAATATGAAAGTTATATAAACATAACTCCAAAACCAAACATGTGTCATGTCTAAAAATGCCTGTAATAATGTATTTATGTGAGTTTGTAAGGTTTGCAAAAACAAAAAGTAGTTTTTTACTCAATATGAAAGTAATGTTCTTAGAATCCTGAGATAATTCGAAAAAAGCAATACAAATGTATTCAAACACAAATTTTAAACCAAACATGTAAAATGTCTAAAAATGCCTGTAATATTGAATCTATATACGTTTTACTAGAATCAATTGTTTTTGTAAGGTTTGCAAATACAAAAATTAGGTTTTACACATAATGACATTAAAACTGTAACACTCAATATGACAATTATTTATTTATAACTCCTAACCACACATGAAACATGTCTAATAATGCGTGAAAAAATTTATCTTTGTGAGTGTTACTAGAAACATTTTCTTTTGTAAGGTTTGCAAAGACAGGTTAGTTTTTTTTACTCAATATGACAGTATAACTGCCACACTCAATATGACAGTTATTTAAACATAACTCTTAAACTACACATGAAAAATGATTAACAATGCCTGAAATAATGCATTCTTGTAAGTTTTACTCGAAACATATGCTTTTTTAAGGCTTGCAAACACAAAAATTATTTTTTACTCAATATGACAGTAATGTTCTAAAATTCTGAGAAAATACGAACAAATTAATAAAAATGATTCCAACATAATTCCTAAACCAAACATGCAAAATGTTTAAAAATGTCTGTAATATTGAATCCATGTGAGTTTTACTAGATTTAAATGATTTTGTAAGGTTTGCAAATACATAAATTAGGTTTTACTTACTATGTCATAACTGACAGTATATGACAGTTATTTAACCATAACTCAAACCACACATGAAAAATGGCTAATAATGCCTGAAATAATGCATCCTTGGCCGTTTTACTCGAAACACATGCTTTTTTAAATCTTGCAAACACAAAAAGTAGTTTTTTTCCTCAATATGACTGTAATGTTCTTAAAATCCTGAGATAATGCGAAAAAAGCAATAAAAATGTATTTAAACATTACTCCTAAACAACATATGCAAAATGGCTAATAATGCCTGGAAACATGTATCTTTGTTAGTTTTACTGGAAAAATGATCTTATGTAAAGTTTGCAAAGACACAAGCCAGTTTTTTTTTATTCAATATGACAGTATAACAGTCATATTAAATATGAAAGTTATATAAACATAACTCCAAAACCAAACATGTGTCATGTCTAAAAATGCCTGTAATAATGTATTAATGTGAGTTTGTAAGGTTTGCAAAAACAAAAACTAGTTTTTTACTCAATATGAAAGTAATGATCTTAGAATCCTGAGATAATGCGAAAAAAGCAATAAAAAATTATTTAAACATAACTCCTAAACAACCCAGGCAAAATGGGTAATAATGCCTGGAGACATGTATCTTTGTTAGTTTTACTAGAAAAATGATCTTTTGTAAAGTTTGCAAAGACACGAGCTAGTTGTTTTTTATTCAATATGACAGTATAACAGTCATACTAAATATAAAAGTTATATAAACATAACTCCAAAACCAAACATGTGTCATGTCTAAAAATGCCTGTAATAATGTATTAATGTGAGTTTGTAAGGTTTGCAAAAACAAAAAGTAGTTTTTTACTCAATATGAAAGTAATGATCTTAAAATCCTGAGATAATGCGAAAAAAGCAATAAAAATGTATTTAAACATAATTCCTAAACAACCCATGCAAAATGGGTAATAATGCCTGGAGACATGCATCTTTGTTAGTTTTACTAGAAAAATGATCTTTTGTAAAGTTTGCTAAGACACAAGCTAGTTTTTTTTAATTAATATGACAGTATAACAGTCATATTAAATATAAAAGTTATATAAACATAACTCCAAAACCAAACATGTGTCATGTCTAAAATTGCCTGTAATAATGTATTTATGTGAGTTTGTAAGGTTTGCAAAAACAAAAAGTAGTTTTTTACTCAATATGAAAGTAATGATCTTAGAATCCTGAGATAATGCGAAAAAAGCAATACATATTTCTTTAAACATAATTCCTAAACAACCCATGCAAAATGGGTAATAATGCCTGGAGACATGTATCTTTGTTAGTTTTACTAGAAAAATGATCTTTTGTAATGTTTGCAAAGACACAAGCTAGTTTTTTTTTATTCAATATGACAGTATAACAATCATACTAAATATGAAAGTTATATAAACATAACTCCAAAAACCAAACATGTGTCATGTCTAAAAATGTCTATAATAATGTATTTATGTGAGTTTGTAAGGTTTGCAAAAACAAAAAGTAGTTTTTTACTCAATATGAAAGTAATGATCTTGGAATCCTGAGATAATGCAAAAAAAGCAATAAAAATGTATTTAAACATAATTCCTAAACAACCCATGCAAAATGGGTAATAATGCCTGGACACATGTATCTTTGTTAGTTTTACTAGAAAAATTATATTTTGTAAAGTTCGCAAAGACACAAGCTAGTTTTTTAAAATTAAATATGACAGTATAACAGTCCTACTAAATATGAAAGTTATCAAAACATAACTCCAAAACCAAACATGTGTTGTGTCTAAAAATGCCTGTAATAATGTATTTATGTGAGTTTGTAAGATTTGCAAAACAAAAAGTAGTTTTTTCCTCAATATGAAAGTAAGGATTTTAGAATCCTGAGATAATGCGAAAAAAGCAATAAAAATGTATTTAAACATAATTCCTAAACAACCCATGCAAAATGGGTAATAATGCCTGGAGACATGTATCTTTGTTAGTTTTACTAGAAAAATTATCTTTTGTAAAGTTTGCAAAGACACAAGCTAGTTTTTTCTTATTCAATATGACAGTATAACAGTCATACTAAATATGAAAGTTATATAAACATAACTCCAAAACCAAACATGTGTCGTTTCTAAAAATGTCTGTAATAATGTATTTATGTGAGTTTGTAAGGTTTGCAAAAACAAAAAGTAGTTTTTTCCTCAATAAGAAAGTAAGGATTTTAGAATCCTAAATAATGCGAAAAAAGCAATAAAAAGTATTTAAAGATAATTCCTAAACAACCCATGCAAAATGGCTAATAATGCCTGGAGACATGTATCTTTGTTAGTTTTACTAGAAAAATGATCTTTTGTAATGTTTGCAAAGACACAAGCTAGTTTTTTTTTATTCAATATGACAGTATAACAATCATACTAAATATGAAAGTTATATAAACATAACTCCAAAACCAAACATGTGTCATGTCTAAAAATGCCTGTAATAATGTATTTATGTGAGTTTGTAAGGTTTGCAAAAACAAAAAGTAGTTTTTTTACTCAATATGAAAGTAATGAGCTTAGAATCCTGAGATAATGCGAAAAAAGCAATAAAAAATGTATTTAAACATAATTCCTAAACAACCCATGCAAAATGGGTAATAATGCCTGGACACATGTATCTTTGTTAGTTTTACTAGAAAAATGATGTTTTGTAAAGTTTGCAAAGACACAAGCTAGTTTTTTAAAATCAAATATGACAGTATAACAGTCCTACTAAATATGAAAGTTATCAAAACATAACTCCAAAACCAAACATGTGTTATGTCTAAAAATGCCTGTAATAATGTATTTATGTGAGTTTGTAAGGTTTGCAAAACAAAAAGTAGTTTTTTCCTCAATATGAAAGTAAGGATTTTAGAATCCTGAGATAATGCGAAAAAAGCAATACAAATGTATTTAAACATAATTCCTAAACAACCCATGCAAAATGGGTAATAATGCCTGGAGACATGTATCTTTGTTAGTTTTACTAGAAAAATGATCTTTTGTAAAGTTTGCAAAGACACAAGCTAGTTTTTTCTTATTCAATATGACAGTATAACAGTCATACTAAATATGAAAGTTATATAAACATAACTACAAAACCAAACATGTGTCATGTCTAAAAATGCCTGTATTAATGTATTAATGTGAGTTTGTAAGGTTTGCAAAAACAAAAACTAGTTTTTTACTCAATATGAAAGTAATGATCTTAAAATCCTGAGATAATGCAAAAAAAGCAATAAAACTGTATTCAAACATAATTCCTAAACAACCCATGCAAAATGGGTAATAATGCCTGGAGACATGTATCTTTGTTAGTTTTACTAGGAAATGTATATTTTGTAAAGTTTGCAAAGACACAAGCTAGTTGTTTTTATTCAATAAGACAGTATAACAGTCATACTAAATATGAAAGTTATATAAACAAAACTCCAGAACTAAACGTGTGTCATGTCTAAAATTGCCTATAATAATGTATTTATGTGAGTTTGTAAGGTTTGCAAAAACAAAAAGTAGTTTTTTCCTCAATATGAAAGTAAGGATTTTAGAATCCTAAATAATGCGAAAAAAGCAATAAAAATGTATTTAAAGATAATTCCTAAACAACCCATGCAAAATGGCTAATAATGCCTGGAGACATGTATCTTTGTTAGTTTTACTAGAAAAATGATCTTTGGGACTTGAAGTGGGTATGGCATGGATGATTGTTTGGCGCCCAATAAAAGACTTGATGGAGGATTCTTCAGTCAGCAGATGTTAAAGCAGCATTAATCTACTGGAGCCTATCCCAGTGCACCTTGGCACTGGACAGGTGAAGTGACAAACTGGAGACATGTATCTTTGTTAGTTTTACTAGAAAAATGATCTTTTGTAAAGTTTGCAAAGACACAAGCTAGTTTTTTTTATTCAATATGACAGTATAACAGTCATACTAAATATAAAAGTTATATAAACATAACTCCAGAACCAAACGTGTGTCATGTCTAAAATTGCTTATAATAATGTATTCATGTGGGTTTGTAAGGTTTGCAAAAACAAAAAGTAGTGTTTTACTCAATATGAAAGTAATGATCTTGGAATCCTGAGATAATGCGAAAAAAGCAATACAAATGTATTCAAACACAATTTTTAAACCAAACATGTGAATTGTCTAAAAATGCCTGTAATATTGAATTTATGTAAGTTTTACTAGAATCAATTGTTTTTGTAAGGTTTGCAAATACAAAAATTAGGTTTTACACATAATGACATTATAACTTTAACACTCAATATGAAAGTTATTTAATTATAACTCCTAAATACACATGAAACATGTCTAATAGCGTGAAAAAAATTATCTTTGTGAGTGTTGCTAGAAACATTTTCTTTTGTAAGGTTTGCAAAGACACAAGTTAGATTTTTTTAACTCAATATGACAGTATAACGCCACACTCAATATGACAGTTATTTAAACATAACTCCTAAACCACACCTGAAAAATGGCTAATAATGCCTGAAATAATGCATCTTTGGGAGTTTTACTGGAAACATATGCTTTTTTTAAGGCTTGCAAACACAAAAATTATTTTTTTACTCAATATGACAGTAATCTTCTAAAATTCTGAGAAAATACGAACAAATTAATAAAAATGATTCCAACATAATTCCTAAACCAAACATGCAAAATGTCTGAAAATGCCTGTAATATTGAATCCATGTGAGTTTTATTTGAATCAGTTGTATGGTTTGCTAATACAAAAATTGGGTTTTATGACAAACACAAGTTAGTTTTTTTACTCAATATAACAGTTTAGCTGTCATACTATATATGAAAGTTATATAAACATAACTCCAAAACCAAACCATTATGTCCAAAACTGCCTGTAATATTGTATATATGTGAGTTTTACTAGAATCAGGGTTGCAAATACAAAAATTGGGTTTTATGACAGTATACTGTCACACTCAATATGACAGTTATTTAAACATAACTCAAACAACACATGCAAAATAGCTAATAATGCCTGGAGCATGTATCTTAGTTAGTTTTACTAGAAAAATTGTATTTTGTAAGGTTTTGTTAGTTGTTGTTTTTATTCAATATGACAGTATAACTGTCATACTAAATATGAAAGTTATATAAACATAACTCTAAAACCAAACATGCATTGTGTCCAAAAATGCCTCTAATATTGTATCTGTGTGAGTTTAACTAGATTTAGTTGTTTTTGTAAGGTTTGCAAATACAAAATAAGGGTTTTACTCACTATGACAGTTTACTGTCACACTCAATCTGACAGTTATTTATTTAAACATAACTCCTAAACAACATATGCAAAATGGCTAATAATGCCTGGATAATAATAATACTAGAAACATTATATTGTGTAAGGTTTAGTTAGTTTTTGTACTCAATCTGACAGTATAACTGTCATTCTAAATCCATCCATTTTCTTCCGCTTATCCGAGGTCGGGTTGCGGGGGCAGCAGCCTGAGCAGAAAATCCCAGACTTCCCTGTCCCCAGCCACTTTGTCCAGCTCTTCTCGGGGTATTCCGAGGCGTTCCCAGGCCAGCCGGGGACATAGTCTTTCCAATGTGTCCTAGGTCTTCCCCGTGGCCTCCTGCCACACCTCCCTAGAGGCGTTCGGGTGGCATCCTGAGCAGATGCCCGAACCACCTCATGGCTCCTCTCAATGTGGAGGAGCAGCGGCTTTACTTTGAGTTCCTCCCGGATGACAGAGCTTCTCACCCTGTCTCTAAGGTAGAGACCCACCACCCGGCAGAGGAAACGCATTTCGGCCGCTTGTCCTTTCGGTCATAACCCAAAGCTGGGAACGTAGATCGACGGTAAATTGAGAGCTTTTCCTTCTGGCTCAGCTCCTTCTTCACCACAACGGATCGATATAGCGTCCTCAATACTGAAGACGCCGCACCAAATCGCCTGTGGATCTCTCGATCCACTCTATCCTCACTCGTGAACAAGACTCCTAGGTACTTGAACTCCTCCACTTGGGGCAAGATCTCCTCCCCAACCTGGAGATGGCACTCGACCCTTTCCTGCGCGAAACCATGGACTTGGACTTGGAGGTGCTGATTCTCATCCCAGTCGCTTCACACTCAAGGACCCTGCCGAGAGTATAGACCTGGTCTACCGTTCCACGACCAGGACGAAAACCACACTGTTCGTCCTGGATCCGAGTTTCCCCAGTACACATGAATAGACCTTACCGGGAAGGCTGAGGAGTGTGTTTCACGATAGTTGGAACACACCCTCCGGTTCCCCTTCTTAAAGAGAGGAACCACCACCCCGGTGTGCCAATCCAGAGGTACCACCCCCAATGTTCACGCGATGTTGCAGAGTCTTGTCAACCAAGACAGCACCACAGTATCCAGAGCCTTAAGGAACTCATCCACCACCGGGGCCTTGCCACAGAGGAGCTTTTTAACTACCTAGGCAACCTAAGCCCCAGAAATAGGAGAGTCCACCACAGACTCCCCAGGCACTGCTTGGCCTGTCGGTATGCCCGCTGCCTCTGGAGTCCCATGAGCCAAAAGGACCCGATAGGCTATTTCTTCAGCTTGACGGCATCCCTCCCTGCTGGTGGCCACCAGCGAGTTCTAGGATTACCGCCACGACAGGCACCAAACACCTTGCGGCCACAGCTCCAATCAGCAGGCTCGACAAGAGAGGCACGGAACATGGTCCACTCAGACTCAATGTCCAGCACCTCCCTCGTGACATGTTTAAAGTTCTTCCTTATGTTTGAACATTGTGTTTGTTATGGACAATCCGTGACGAGCACAAAAGTCCAATAACAAAGCACCACTTGGGTTCAGATCCGGGTGGCCATTTTTCCCAATCACGACTCTCCAGGTTTCACTGTCCTTGCCAACGTGAGCATTGAAGTCCCCCAACAGAACAAGGGAATCACCCGAGGGAGCACTCTCCAGTACTCCCTCAAGGGAATCCAAAAAGAGTGGGTACTCTGAGCTGCTGTTTGGTGCGTAAACACAAACAACAGTCAGGACCCGTCACCCAACCCGAAGGCGGAGGGAAGCTACCATCTCGTCTACTGGGTCCAACGTGCAGGCTTTGAGCAACAACAATTGCCACCCCAGCCTCTCATTGCTTGCAACGCCAGAGTGGAAGAGAGTCCATCCCCTCTTGAGAGAACAGGTTCCAGAGCCCTTGCTGTGCGTCGAAGTGAGTCCAACTATATCTAGCCGGAACTTCTTCACCTCGCGCACCAGCTCAGGCTCTTTCCCTCCCAGCGAGGTGACGTTCCACGTCCCAAGAGCGAGCTTATGTAGCCGATAATCGGACTGCCAAGTGCCCTGCCTTCGGCTGCCGCCCAGTTCACACTGCATCCGACCTCTATGACCTCAATGGGCCCATGAGTGGTGAGCCCATTGGAGGGTTGACCCACGTTGCCTCTTCGAAATGAGCCCGGCAGGGCCCCATGGAGACAGGCCCGGCCACCAGTCGCTCGCCATCGTGCCCCACCTCTGCGCCTGGCTCCACAGGGGAGCCACGGTGACCTGCGCCTGGGCGAGAAAAAATCTAGGTCCTCGATTTGTACTTTTCATAAAGGTCTTTGAGCTGCTCTTTGTCTGATCCCTCACCTAGGACCTTTTCTCAGGGGATCCCGAGGCGTTCCCAGGCCAGCCGGGAGACATAGTGTTCCCAATGTGTCCTGGGTCTTCCCCGTGGCCTCCAGGATGACAGAGCTTCACCTTCACCAGGGGTGTCAAACTCAAATACAGAGTGGGCCAAAGTTTAAAACTGAACAAAGCCGCGGGCCAAGGTTGAACAAATTAACCTTTTAATAGGGACCCAAACAAGTTTTGCATTGAATATTGAACAAGCAAGGCTTATATAACTTTATAGTGACATGCAAAATGGAGTTTCAAATAATAATAATAATAATTAAAAAATATCAATTGCATATCAAATATAATTTAAATACAAATTGAATGCCTCTTTTCTATTTGCAGCCTTCTGAGGTAAATATCAACATTAACTTTATCCACAGGCTAATAAATTTGAAAATAAAATAACAATGAATAAAACAACCATTCAGGACTTTAAACTGCTCAGTTTGCAACACACTGATCTAATTTGATGTGCCCAAGCCAGATACCTGGCATCTTTTTTTAGATGCTAGTTCTTTAATGTCGGGGCTCAGGCTTTGAGCTGAGGCAACTTTCATTATCGAACAAGATGTTCAACAGTCATATCTCGTACACCCAATTCTAACATCATTCAGACCCAGTCACAAGATATGTGCAGCTACAGCACGCATGCACAAATGAATGCAACGCATACTTCATCAACAGCGATACAGGTTACACTGAGGGTGCCAGTATAAAAAACTTTAACACTGTTAGAAATATACGCCACACTGTGAACCCACACCAAACAAAAATAAAAAACACTTTTCGGGAGAACATCCGCACCGTAACACAACATAAACACAAAAGAACAAATACCCAGAATCTTTTGCAGCACTAACTCTTTCGGGACGCTACAAAATACACCCCCGCTACCACCAAACCTCCCCCCCCCCCCCCCCCCCCACACACACACACACCTTGTAGCGTCTCGGAAGATTTAGTGCTACAAAGGGTTCTGGGTATTTGTTGTGTTGTGTTTATGTTGTGTTACGGTGCGGATGTTCTCCCGAAATGTGTTTGTCATTCTTGTTTGGTGTGGATTCACAGTGTGGCGTATATTTCTAAAAGTGTTAAAGTTTTTTATTTGGCTACCGTCAGTGTAACCTGTATCGCTGTTGATGAAGTATGCGTTGCATTCAATTGTGTGTGGGTGCAGAAGCTGCACTGACATGAAACTGGGCTGGCACTCGTTTGACTAGCTGGAAAAAAAAAAAAAATTCGGGAGGAGTGCTGGAGTCACTCCCGGGAGGGTTGGCAAGTATTAGAAGTAGCGGCACTGCCGCAATGTATAATCGAAGGTCCAGCTTTAGTGTTAATTTGATATTGCCTCAAGGGCCAAGTCAAATTACACGTTGGGCCAAATTTGGCCCACGGGCCAGAGTTTGACACCCATGACCTTCACTGTAAAAAATTACTGTAAAAATAAAAAATAAAATTACAGTTATATACTCCATCCATCCATCCATTTTCTACCGCTTATTCCCTTCGGGGTCGCGGGGGGCGCTGGAGCCTATCTCAGCTACAATCAGGCGGAAGGCGGGGTACACCCTGGACAAGTCGCCACCTCATCGCAGGGCCAACACAGATAGACAGACAACATTCACACTCACATTCACACACTAGGGCCAATTTAGTGTTGCCAATCAACCTATCATGTTCTTCTTAAATGCAGTTAAGTACTGTAAATTTTGTTGCATTTTTCAAAAAATATCGACCAGCAGTAAGTTACTGTAAAACCTACAGTGTAATTCAGTATTTTTCAGACTTGTTTCTTGGGTCCGCCCACAATTCGTCCAACCGAGCTTCATTTCACCTGGCCGACCCTGCTAAATCCATCCTACTGCATCGTGTGTTTTTGATAACAAGGTAAGAGTCACTTGTACCTTGATGTGTCATTTTCTGTTTGAATTACTTTATATATATATTTATAAAGTCCGAAATGACATAGCGTCACAGTCAGCATCACAGACACTATCGTTGACCACGCGCATGTACCGCCGCATGCTAGCTAGCTAAGTTTTCTTCTTTTTTGTCATAGTCATCATAAAAGATGATAACTTGCAACATATGTGCTACGACTTGCAGCAATGTATTTGCGTATGTTAGACACATGCGAAGTCATAGTTGTATGCCTAATGCATCGTTTAAGTGTTCTTTCCCTAAATGCACAAGAGTTTTTTCCAACTTCTCAGCCTTCAAAACTCACAGCCGTTGTCATAAATATGGCAAGAGTAGGACTGATATGTATAGCGCAGAAATAAGGGTTTTACTCACTATGACAGTTTACTGTCACACTCAATCTGACAGTTATTTATTTAAACATAACTCCTAAACAACATATGCAAAATGGCTAATAATGCCTGGATAATAATAATACTAGAAACATTATATTGTGTAAGGTTTAGTTAGTTTTTGTACTCAATCTGACAGTATAACTGTCATTCTAAATCCATCCATTTTCTTCCGCTTATCCGAGGTCGGGTTGCGGGGGCAGCAGAAAATCCCAGACTTCCCTGTCCCCAGCCACTTTGTCCAGCTCTTCTCGGGGTATTCCGAGGCGTTCCCAGGCCAGCCGGGGACATAGTCTTTCCAATGTGTCCTAGGTCTTCCCCGTGGCCTCCTGCCACACCTCCCTAGAGGCGTTCGGGGTGGCATCCTGAGCAGATGCCCGAACCACCTCATGGCTCCTCTCAATGTGGAGGAGCAGCGGCTTTACTTTGAGTTCCTCCCGGATGACAGAGCTTCTCACCCTGTCTCTAAGGTAGAGACCCACCACCCGGCAGAGGAAACGCATTTCGGCCGCTTGTCCTTTCGGTCATAACCCAAAGCTGGGAACGTAGATCGACGGTAAATTGAGAGCTTTTCCTTCTGGCTCAGCTCCTTCTTCACCACAACGGATCGATATAGCGTCCTCAATACTGAAGACGCCGCACCAAATCGCCTGTGGATCTCTCGATCCACTCTATCCTCACTCGTGAACAAGACTCCTAGGTACTTGAACTCCTCCACTTGGGGCAAGATCTCCTCCCCAACCTGGAGATGGCACTCGACCCTTTCCTGCGCGAAACCATGGACTTGGACTTGGAGGTGCTGATTCTCATCCAGTCGCTTCACACTCAAGGACCCTGCCGAGAGTATAGACCTGGTCTACCGTTCCACGACCAGGACGAAAACCACACTGTTCGTCCTGGATCCGAGTTTCCCCAGTACACATGAATAGACCTTACCGGGAAGGCTGAGGAGTGTGTTTCACGATAGTTGGAACACACCCTCCGGTTCCCTTCTTAAAGAGAGGAACCACCACCCCGGTGTGCCAATCCAGAGGTACCACCCCAATGTTCACGCGATGTTGCAGAGTCTTGTCAACCAAGACAGCCCCACAGTATCCAGAGCCTTAAGGAACTCATCCACCACCGGGGCCTTGCCACAGAGGAGCTTTTTAACTACCTAGGCAACCTAAGCCCCAGAAATAGGAGAGTCCACCACAGACTCCCCAGGCACTGCTTGGCCTGTCGGTATGCCCGCTGCCTCTGGAGTCCCATGAGCCAAAAGGACCCGATAGGCTATTTCTTCAGCTTGACGGCATCCCTCCCTGCTGGTGGCCACCAGCGAGTTCTAGGATTACCGCCACGACAGGCACCAAACACCTTGCGGCCACAGCTCCAATCAGCAGGCTCGACAAGAGAGGCACGGAACATGGTCCACTCAGACTCAATGTCCAGCACCTCCCTCGTGACATGTTTAAAGTTCTTCCTTATGTTTGAACATTGTGTTTGTTATGGACAATCCGTGACGAGCACAAAAGTCCAATAACAAAGCACCACTTGGGTTCAGATCCGGGTGGCCATTTTTCCCAATCACGACTCTCCAGGTTTCACTGTCCTTGCCAACGTGAGCATTGAAGTCCCCCAACAGAACAAGGGAATCACCCGAGGGAGCACTCTCCAGTACTCCCTCAAGGGAATCCAAAAAGAGTGGGTACTCTGAGCTGCTGTTTGGTGCGTAAACACAAACAACAGTCAGGACCCGTCACCCAACCGAAGGCGGAGGGAAGCTACCATCTCGTCTACTGGGTCCAACGTGCAGGCTTTGAGCAACAACAATTGCCACCCCAGCCTCTCATTGCTTGCAACGCCAGAGTGGAAGAGAGTCCATCCCCTCTTGAGAGAACAGGTTCCAGAGCCCTTGCTGTGCGTCGAAGTGAGTCCAACTATATCTAGCCGGAACTTCTTCACCTCGCGCACCAGCTCAGGCTCTTTCCCTCCCAGCGAGGTGACGTTCCACGTCCCAAGAGCGAGCTTATGTAGCCGATAATCGGACTGCCAAGTGCCCTGCCTTCGGCTGCCGCCCAGTTCACACTGCATCCGACCTCTATGACCTCAATGGGCCCATGAGTGGTGAGCCCATTGGAGGGTTGACCCACGTTGCCTCTTCGAAATGAGCCCGGCAGGGCCCCATGGAGACAGGCCCGGCCACCAGTCGCTCGCCATCGTGCCCCACCTCTGCGCCTGGCTCCACAGGGGAGCCACGGTGACCTGCGCCTGGGCGAGAAAAAATCTAGGTCCTCGATTTGTACTTTTCATAAAGGTCTTTGAGCTGCTCTTTGTCTGATCCCTCACCTAGGACCTTTTCTCAGGGGATCCCGAGGCGTTCCCAGGCCAGCCGGGAGACATAGTGTTCCCAATGTGTCCTGGGTCTTCCCCGTGGCCTCCAGGATGACAGAGCTTCACCTTCACCAGGGGTGTCAAACTCAAATACAGAGTGGGCCAAAGTTTAAAACTGAACAAAGCCGCGGGCCAAGGTTGAACAAATTAACCTTTTAATAGGGACCCAAACAAGTTTTGCATTGAATATTGAACAAGCAAGGCTTATATAACTTTATAGTGACATGCAAAATGGAGTTTCAAATAATAATAATAATAATTAAAAAATATCAATTGCATATCAAATATAATTTAAATACAAATTGAATGCCTCTTTTCTATTTGCAGCCTTCTGAGGTAAATATCAACATTAACTTTATCCACAGGCTAATAAATTTGAAAATAAAATAACAATGAATAAAACAACCATTCAGGACTTTAAACTGCTCAGTTTGCAACACACTGATCTAATTTGATGTGCCCAAGCCAGATACCTGGCATCTTTTTTTAGATGCTAGTTCTTTAATGTCGGGGCTCAGGCTTTGAGCTGAGGCAACTTTCATTATCGAACAAGATGTTCAACAGTCATATCTCGTACACCCAATTCTAACATCATTCAGACCCAGTCACAAGATATGTGCAGCTACAGCACGCATGCACAAATGAATGCAACGCATACTTCATCAACAGCGATACAGGTTACACTGAGGGTGCCAGTATAAAAAACTTTAACACTGTTAGAAATATACGCCACACTGTGAACCCACACCAAACAAAAATAAAAAACACTTTTCGGGAGAACATCCGCACCGTAACACAACATAAACACAAAAGAACAAATACCCAGAATCTTTTGCAGCACTAACTCTTTCGGGACGCTACAAAATACACCCCCGCTACCACCAAACCTCCCCCCCCCCCCCCCCCCCCCCCCCCCCCCCCCCCCACACACACACACCTTGTAGCGTCTCGGAAGATTTAGTGCTACAAAGGGTTCTGGGTATTTGTTGTGTTGTGTTTATGTTGTGTTACGGTGCGGATGTTCTCCCGAAATGTGTTTGTCATTCTTGTTTGGTGTGGATTCACAGTGTGGCGTATATTTCTAAAAGTGTTAAAGTTTTTTATTTGGCTACCGTCAGTGTAACCTGTATCGCTGTTGATGAAGTATGCGTTGCATTCAATTGTGTGTGGGTGCAGAAGCTGCACTGACATGAAACTGGGCTGGCACTCGTTTGACTAGCTGGAAAAAAAAAAAAAATTCGGGAGGAGTGCTGGAGTCACTCCCGGGAGGGTTGGCAAGTATTAGAAGTAGCGGCACTGCCGCAATGTATAATCGAAGGTCCAGCTTTAGTGTTAATTTGATATTGCCTCAAGGGCCAAGTCAAATTACACGTTGGCCAAATTTGGCCCACGGGCCAGAGTTTGACACCCATGACCTTCACTGTAAAAAATTACTGTAAAAATAAAAAATAAAATTACAGTTATATACTCCATCCATCCATCCATTTTCTACCGCTTATTCCCTTCGGGGTCGCGGGGGGCGCTGGAGCCTATCTCAGCTACAATCAGGCGGAAGGCGGGGTACACCCTGGACAAGTCGCCACCTCATCGCAGGGCCAACACAGATAGACAGACAACATTCACACTCACATTCACACACTAGGGCCAATTTAGTGTTGCCAATCAACCTATCATGTTCTTCTTAAATGCAGTTAAGTACTGTAAATTTTGTTGCATTTTTCAAAAAATATCGACCAGCAGTAAGTTACTGTAAAACCTACAGTGTAATTCAGTATTTTTCAGACTTGTTTCTTGGGTCCGCCCACAATTCGTCCAACCGAGCTTCATTTCACCTGGCCGACCCTGCTAAATCCATCCTACTGCATCGTGTGTTTTTGATAACAAGGTAAGAGTCACTTGTACCTTGATGTGTCATTTTCTGTTTGAATTACTTTATATATATATTTATAAAGTCCGAAATGACATAGCGTCACAGTCAGCATCACAGACACTATCGTTGACCACGCGCATGTACCGCCGCATGCTAGCTAGCTAAGTTTTCTTCTTTTTTGTCATAGTCATCATAAAAGATGATAACTTGCAACATATGTGCTACGACTTGCAGCAATGTATTTGCGTATGTTAGACACATGCGAAGTCATAGTTGTATGCCTAATGCATCGTTTAAGTGTTCTTTCCCTAAATGCACAAGAGTTTTTTCCAACTTCTCAGCCTTCAAAACTCACAGCCGTTGTCATAAATATGGCAAGAGTAGGACTGATATGTATAGCGCAGAAGGTTTACCTTGTAATATTGTCTCATGTAGCGCGAAGTGCGATGATATACGAGCCTTTCTCCTGCATTTGAAAAGTCATATTACCGAAGGTAGGACAGTTACGTGCCCCTTCAGTCAATGTGAAAAAAGATTTACAGTTAAGTCTACTTTCACATCGCACGTGTCAAGGAAGCACTACGGCTACACTGAACGAAGTTTGAATTGATCAACAGCAAATCCAAGCAGCTCTTGTGTTATTAACACTGATGATGACTATTGTGATATGCAACTTGAGGATTCAGGATATTCCTGTTATGAAGACATGGAGGTCTACTTGCATTAAAAAAATGTTCACAGCACTGAAAAAAGGTTGAGAACCACTGCCTTAGGACAGTGGTTCTCAACCTTTTTTCAGTGATGTACCCCTGTGAACATTTTTTAAATTCAAGTACCCCCTAATCAGAGCAAAGCATTTTTGGTTGAAAAAAAGAGATAAAGAAGTAAAATACAGCACTATGTCATCAGTTTCTGATTTATTAAATTGTATAACAGTGCAAAATATTGCTCATTTGTTGTGGTCTTTCTTGAACTATTTGGAAAAAAAGATATAAAAATAACTAAAAACTTGTTGAAAAATAACCAAGTGATTCAATTATAAATAAAGATTTTTACACATAGAAGTAATCAACTTAAAGTGCCCTCTTTGGGGATTGTAATAGAGATCCATCTGGATTCATGAACTTCATTCTCAACATTTCTTCACAAAAAAAGAAATCTTTAACATCAATATTTATGGAACATGTCCACTACGCTTTAACCAAGCCTCCATTGTTTTCTACATGGATAGTTGATTGACAGTTGGTGCCGTGTGGCACCGCCAGGTAGGGTCAAACCATCATGGCATGGGGGAAACTCTGGCTTTATGGTAATGAATGGAATAGCCTACTTGATTAGTTGTTCAGTTTATGAACTTACATTCATATTTTGTCGAAGTATTATTCAATAAATATATTTATAAAGGATTTTTGAATTGTTTCTATTTTTAGAATATTTAAAAAAAATCTCACGTACCCCTTGGCATACCTTCAAGTACCCCCAGGAGTACGCGTACCCCCATTTGAGAACCACTGCCTTAGGAGACTAGATGTAAACAGAGGAAAGAGAGAGCGAGTGAGGTGGCCATTCCAAATACTTTTAAAATGCTACCCATATTGGATACTGTTTAGGAAAATAAACTGCATTTCTTGACTGTACCAGTTGCTGGTGACAAAGTCACAATAAAACGTTGGATGATCAGCATGGAAGGTGATGTCATCTGCAAAGGCGTCCAACCTAGCTTAATCTCAGGGCTTGCTGCCCTTCTTGCCACATACTATGTGTTCAACTTGGAATACCAAGAGGAAGGTCCTCGGACATTGGAATTTGTTCAAAGGTAAATCCTCTTGATACTGTTAAAATACTGTTAGGATATTTTATTTTATATTTCTCACCTCTGTTCAGGAATTTGACTTGTCATTTCCCCAATTGTGTGCCTTAAATCAATGACTCTTCTGTTCCTTTGTGGACCTTCTTATTAGGGACCGAAGCACCAGTTTGACTCTAGGATACAGAGAAGGTAGGTAATGTGCAGGTAAAGATATGTTGACTGGGTCAAAGAAGGAAGCACCTGTTTGACCCCAGGATGCAGAAAAAGTAGATAATTTGCAGGTAAAGACATGTTGACTGGATGATGGCAGGAAGCACCAGCTTGACCCGAGAATGCAGAGCAAGTAGGTAATGTGCGGGTGAAGATATGTTGAATGGGTAAAGGCAGGAAGCACCAGTGTGACCCCACTATGCAGGGAAGGTAGGTAATGTGCGGGTGAAGGTATGTTGAATGGGTGAAAGAAGGAAGCGCAGGTGTGGTCGAGGCCATGCAGACAAGGTAGGTATGTGCAGGTGAAGATATGTTGTATGGTGAAAGAAAGAAGCACCAGTGTGACCCAAGGATGCAGGGAAGGTAGGTAATGTGCAGGTAAAGATATGTTGAATGGGTGAAGGCAGGAAACACCAGCTAGACGCCAGGATACAGAGAAGGTAGGTAATGTGCAGGTAAAGATATGTTGAATGAGTAAAGGCAGGAAACACCAGCTTGACTCCAGGATATAGAGAAGGTAGGTAATGTGCAGGTAAAGATATGTTGAATGGGTAAAGGTAGAAAGCACCAGCGTGACCACACTATGCAGAGAAGGTAGGTAATGTGCAGGTAAAGATATGTTGATTGGGTAAAGGCAAGAAGCACCAGTGTGACCCCAGGATGCAGAGAAGATAGGTAATGAGCAGGTAACTATATGTTAAATGGGTGAAAGCAGGAAACATCAGCGTAAATACACGGTCCCGTAGATGGAGAGAAAACATGAATAGAGAGAGGGGTTGGGGAGGCTTTAGCATTGTCTTCCTCTCTGAATTTGTCTTAATGGGTTTTAGAGCATTCACTCATCTACAGCTGTGGTTATGGTATAGGCTCACATATATCCTAAAATTGATATTAATATTTGTGCAGTGCATATTCCTAAATAACAATGTGAGGGGGGGTTCTGTATCGACTACAAGTAATCTTCAATCACAACAGAATATCTAATATGCTTTCTCTCTTTTTTAGGCGATTCATTGGCGTTAACCCTGAGAGGGGAACAAAGGCTAGCCAGGGAAAGGTGGTGTCCAAGAAGACCGGGAAGCTGGTCCAGAAAAAGGCAGCAACTGTAAATCCTCACGTAGCCACCCTTATAAAACATCTCACAGACTTTGAGTGGGGCTTTATGTAGCCGACAACTAAACACTGGACTCGTGTTCAGTGTTTTGTCTCCAGTTAGAAATTAAGTGGACATGTTATACATGTTAAAATGCTTTACTGAAAATAAGAAGAATGCTCTAAATGTACATTGAATGTATTTGATGCACTTTAAAATAATTGGTTAATAAAAACATAATCTTGCAAGGCCATTTCTCCAGTCATTTTTATGCCAGCAGATTGCAGGGATTTTGATTTTGAAAAATTAAAAGTTCAACTCATTAACTTCTAGTGGCATTATACTGTAAAGCTCAGTCTATAGTGCTTACAATTATTTTACTGTAATTAACTGTTAATGGATATTACAGTAGATACACTAAAATAACAGTGTAATGCCGCTAAACAGATGACAGTATTATGCTGTGAAGCGTATATTTGATACAGCACAGTACTGTGATACTTTTTACAGTAATAAAGTGTAGTGATAAATCACAGTATGTGTGCTGTAGAAAAACAGTTTTATACTGGAACCGTTAGCTGCCAGTAGGTTACTGTAATTAAACGGTGAAAATTCTTACAGTAAGGGAGAGACCCGCCACCCAGCGGAGAAAACTCATTTCGGTCGCCAGCCTGTGCATCTCACGATCCACTCTTCCCTCACTCATGAACAAGACTCCAGGTACTTGAACTCATCCACTTGGGGCAAGATCTCCTGCCCAACCTCGAAATGGCACTCCACCCTTTCCCGGGCGAGAACCTCGGACTTGGAGGTGCTGATTCTCATCCCAGTCGCTTCACACTCGGCTGCGAACCAATCCAATGAGAGCTGAAGATCCTGGCCAGTTAAAGCCATAAGGACCACATCATCTGCAAAAAGGAGAGACCTAATCCTGCAGCCACCAAACCGGATCCCCTCAACGCCATGACTGCGCCTAGAAATTCTGTCCATAAAATTTATGAACACATTTGGTGACTAAGGGCAGCCAACACGAGGGTTGGACTCCGGTCCAACCCTCACTGGAAAGGGGTCCGACATACTGCTGGCAATGCGGACCAAGCTCTGACACTGATCATACAGGGAGCGACCCGCCACAATCAGACATGCCGATACCCCATACTCTCTGAGCACTCCCCACAGGACTTCCCGGGGTGGCCACGGTCGAATGTCTTCTCCAAGTCCACAAAGCACATGTAGACTGGTTGGACAAACTCCCATGCACACTCAAGGACCCTGCCGAGAGTATAGAGCTGGTCTACCGTTCCACGACCAGGACGAAAACCACACTGTTCGTCCTGGATCCGAGGTTCCTCCTCTCCAGTACACATGAATAGACCTTACCGGGAAGGCTGAGGAGTGTGATCTACGATAGTTGGAACACACCCTCCGGTTCCCCTTCTTAAAGAGAGGAACCACCACCCCGGTCTGCCAATCCAGAGGTACCGCCCCTGATGTCCATGCGATGTTGCAGAGTCTTGTCAACTAAAACAGCCCCACAGCATCCAGAGCCTTAAGGAACTCCGGACGGAGCTCATCCACCCCCGCGGCCTTGCCACCGAGGAGCTTTTTAACTACCTTGGCAACCTCAGCCCCAGAAATAGGAGAGCCCACCACAGACTCCCCAGGCACTGCTTGGCCTGTCGGTATGCCCGCTGCCTCTGGAGTCCCATGAGCCAAAAGGACCAGATAAGCTCTTTCTTCAGCTTGACGGCATCCCGCACTGCTGGTGGCCACCAGCGGGTTCTAGGATTACCGCCACGACAGGCACCAAACACCTTGCGGCCACAGCTCCAATCAGCTGGCTTGACAAGAGAGGCACGGAACATGATCCATTCAGACTCAATGTCCAGCACCTCCTTTGTGACATGTTCAAAGTTCCTCCGGAGGTAGAAAAAGAAACTCTCTCTGACAGGACACTGCTAGGCATTCCCAAAAGACTCTCACAATGCGTTTGGGCCTGCCAGGTCTGTCCGGGATCCTACCCCACCATCGGAGCCAGCTCACCAGGTGGTGATCGGTAGAAAGCTCGCCCCTCTCTTCACCCGAGTGTCCAAAACATGAGGCCGCAAATCCCATGACACAACTACAAAGTCAATAATGGAACTGCGGCCGAGGGTGTCCTGGTGCCAAGTGCACATATGGACACCCTTATGTTTGAACATTGTGTTTGTTATGGACAATCCGTGACGAGCACAAAAGTCCAATAATAAAGCACCACTTGGGTTCAGATCTGGGTGGCCATTTTTCCCAATCACGACTCTCCAGGTTTCAAAGTCGTTGCCAACATCAGCGTTGAAGACCCCCAGCAGAACAAAGGAATCACCCGAGGGAGCACTCTCAAGGGAATCCAAAAAGAGTGGGTACTCTGAGCTGCTGTTTGGTGCGTAAACACCAACAACAGTCAGGACCCGTCACCCAACCCGAAAGTGGAGGGAATTTACCATCTCGTCTTCTGGGTTAAGTCCAACGTGCAGGCTTTGAGCCGGGGGGCAACAAGAATTGCCAACCCAGCCTCTCATTACTTGCAACGCCAGAGTGGAAGAGAGTCCAACCCCTCTTGAGAGAACAGGTTCCAGAGCCCTTGCTGTGCGTCGAAGTGAGTCCAGCTTTATCTAGCCGGGAACTTCTCCACCTCGCGAGGTGACGTTCCACGTCCCAAGAGCGAGCTTATGTAGCCGATAATCGGACCGCCAAGTGCCCTGCCTTCGGCTGCCGCCCAGCTAACACTGCACCCGACCTCTATGACCCAGCCCATGAGTGGTGAGCCTATTGCAGGGGGGGCCCACGTTGCCTCTTCGAGCTGGGCCCCATGGGCACCAGTCGCTCGCCATCGTGCCCCACCTCTGGGCCTGGCTCCACAGGGGAGCCACGGTGACCCGCGTCCGGGCGAGAAAATATCTAGGTCCTCGATTTGTACTTTTCATAAAGGTCTTTGAGCTGCTCTTTGTCTGATTCCTCACCTAGGACCTGTTTGTCTTGGGGGACCCTACCAGGGGGCATAGAAGCCCCCGGACAACATAGCTCCTAGAATCAGTGGGACACGCAAACCACAAAGGTGGCGGCTCAGAAAGCAGGTTATATAAACATAACTCCAAAACCAAACATGCAAGATGTCTAAACATGCCTGTAATATTGTATCAATGTGAGTTTTACTAGAATCGGTTGTTTTTTTAAGGCTTGCAAACACAAAAAGTTTTTTTTACTCAATATGACAGTAAGTTCTTAAAATGCTGAGATAATGTGAAAAAAAGCAATACAAATGTATTCCAACATAATTCCTAAACCAAACATGCAAAATGTCTAAAAATGCCTGTAATATTGAATCCATGTGAGTTTTACTAGAATCATCTGTTTTTGTAAGGTTTGCAAATACAAAAATTGAGTTTTATGACAGACACAAGTTAGTTTTTTTACTCATTATAACAGTATAGATGTCATACTATATATTAAAGTTATATAAACATAACTCGAAAACCAAACGTGCATTATGTCCAAAATTGCCTGTAATATTGTATAGATGTGAGTTTTACTAGAATCAGGTTTGCAAATACAAAAATTGGGTTTTATGACAGTATACTGTCACACTCAATATGACAGTATAACTGTCATACTAAATCCATCCATTTTCTTCCGCTTATCCGAGGTCGGGTTGCGGGGGCAGCAGCCTAAGCAGAGAGCCCAGACTTCCCTCTCCCCAGCCACTTCGTCCAGCTCTTCTCGGGGGATCCCGAGGCGTTCCCAGGCCATAGTCTTTCCAATGTATCCTAGGTCTTCCCCATGGCCTCCTGCCGTTCGGACCTAGGGAGGCGTTCGGGTGGCATCCTGAGCAGATGCCCGAACCACCTCATCTGGCTCCTCTCAATGTGGAGGAGCAGCGGCTTTACACTGAGTTCCTCCCAGATGACAGAGCTTCTCACCGTATCTCTAAGGGAGAGACCCACCACCCGGCGGAGGAAACTCATTTCGGCCGCTTGTACCCGTGACCTTGTCCTTTCGGTCATAACCCAAAGCTCATGACCATAGGTGAGGATGGGAACGTTGATCGACCGGTAAATTGAAAGCTTTTCCTTCTGGCTCAGCACCTTCTTCACCACAACGGATCGATATAGCGTCCTCATTACTGAAGACGCCGCACCGATCCGCCTGTAGATCTCAAAATCCACTCTATCCTCACTCGTGAACAAGACTCCTAGGTACTTGAACTCCTTCACTTGGGGCAAGATCTCTTTCCCAACCTCGAGATGGCACTACACCCTTTCCCGGGCGAGAACCATGGACTCGGACTTGGAGGTGCTGATTCTCATCCCAGTCGCTTCACTGCGAACCGATCCAATGAAAGCTGAAGATCTTGGCCAGTTGAAGCCATCAGGACCACATCATCTGCAAAAAGCAGAGACCTAATCCTGCAGCCACCAAACCAGGCGCAGTCATGGCGTTGAGGGGATCCTCAAAGCCATGACTGCGCCTAGATATTCTGTCCATTAAAGTTATGAACAGAATCGGTGACAAAGGGCAGCCTTGGCGGAGTCCAACCCTCACTGGAAAGGGGTCCGACATACTGCCGGCAATGCGGACCAAGCTCTGACACTGATCATACAGGGAGACACCCGCCACAATCAGACATGCCGATACTCCATACTCTCTGAGCACTCCCCAGGTCGACAAGGTCGAATGTCTTCTCCAAGTCCACAAAACTTATGTAGACTGGTTGGGCAAACTCCCATGCACACTCAAGGACCCTGCCGAGAGTATAGAGCTGGTCTACCGTTCCACGACCAGGACGAAAACCACACTGTTCGTCCTGGATCCGAGGTTCCTCCTCTCCATTACACATGAATAGACCTTACCGGGAAGGCTGAGGAGTGTGATCTACGATAGTTGGAACACACCCTCCGGTTCCCCTTCTTAAAGAGAGGTACCACCACCCCGGTCTGCCAATCCAGAGGTACCGCCCCCGATGTAGACGCAATGTTGCAGAGTCTTGTCAACCAAGACTGCCCCACAGCATCCAGAGCCTTAAGGAACTCCGGACGGAGCTCATACCCCCGGGGCCTTGCCACCGAGGAGCTTTTTAACTACCTTGGCAACCTCAGCCCCAGAAATAGGAGAGCCCACCACAGACTTCCCAGGCACTGTTTCCTCATAGGAAGACGTGTTGGTGGGACTGAGGAGGTCTCGCTTGGCCTGTCGGTATGCCCACTGCCTCTGGAGTCCCATGAGCCAAAAGGACCCGGTGGCTCTTTCTTCAGCTTGACAGCATCCCTCACTGCTGGTGGATTACCGCCACGACAGGCACCAAACACCTTGCGGCCACAGCTTCAATCAGCTGGCTCAACAAGAGAGGAACGGTCCAGAACATGGTCCACTCAGACTCAATGTCCAGCACCTCCCTCGTGACATGTTCAAAGTTCTTCCGGACATGTTGAAAGTTCTTCAGGAGACTCTGCTAGGTGTTCCCAGCAGACCCTTACAATACGTTTGGGCCTGCCAGGTCTGACCGGCATCCTCCCCTACCATCGGAGCCAGCTCACCACCAGGTGGTGGTTGGTGGAAAGCTCTGCCCCTCTCTTCACCGAGTGTCCAAAACATGAGGCCGCAAATCCCATGACACAACTACAAAGTCAATCATGCGGCCGAGGGTGTCCTTGTGCCAAGTGCACATATGGACACCCTTATGTTTGAACATTGTGTTTGTTATGGACAATCCATGACAAGCACAAAAGTCCAATAACAAAGCACCACACAACATAGCGTTGAAGTCCACCAGCAGAACAAGGGAATCACCCGCGGGAGCACTCTCCAGTACTCCCTCAAGGGAATCCAAAAAGAGTTGGTACTCTGAGCTGCTGTTTGGTGTGTAAACACAAACAACAGTCAGGACCCGTCACCCAACCCGAAGGCTGAAGGAAGCTACCATCTCGTCTATTGGGTTTAAAGTCCAACGTGCAGGCTTTGAGCCGGCGGGCAACAAGAATTTCCACCCCAGCCTCTCATTAGTTGCAACGCCAGTGTGAAATCTCTTCCACGCTGGCGTTGCAAGTAATGAAAGTTCAGCTCAGTCCAGCCCCTCTGAGAGAACAGGTTCCAGAGCCCTTGCTGTGAGTCCAACTATATCTAGCCGGGAACGTCTCCACCTCATGCACCAGCTCAGGCTCCTTCCCTCCCAGCGAGGTGACGTTCCATGTCCCAAGAGCGAGCTTATGTAGCCGATAATCGGACCACCAAGTGCCCTGCCTTCGGCTGCCGCCCAGCTCACACTGCACCCTCTATGACCCAGCCCATGAGTGGTGAGCCCTGGAGGGGGGGATCCACGTTGCCTCTTCGAGCTGAGCACGGCTGGGCCCCATGGGGACTGGCCCGTCAATCGCCATTGTGCCACACCTCTGGGCCTGGCTCAACAGGGGAGCCACGGTGACCTGCGTCCGGGCGAGAAAAAATCTAGGTCCTCAATTGTACTTTTAATAAAGGTCTTTGAGCTGCTCTTTGTCTGATCCCTCACCTAGGACCTGTTTGTCTTGGGAGACCATAGAAGCCCCCGGACAACATAGTTCCTGGATCAGTGGGACACGCAAACCACAAGGGTGGCGGCTCAGAAAGCAGGTTATATAAATATAACTCCAAAACCAAACATGCAATATGCCTAAACATGCCTGTAATATTGTATCAATGTGAGTTTTCCTAGAATTGGTTGTTTTTGTAAGGTTTGCAAATACAAAAATTAGGTTTTACTCACAATGACAAAATCACACTCAATATGACAGTTATTTAAACATAACTCATAAACCACACAAAAAAATGGCTAATAATGCCTGAAATAATGAATCATTGGGAGTTTTACTGAGTTTTACATTTTGCAAACACAAAAAGTATTTTTTTACTTGACTGTAAGGTTCTTAGAACCCCGAGATAAAGGGAAAAAAGCAATAAAAATGTATTTAAACCTAACTCCTAAACAACACATGCAAAATGGCTAATAATGCCTAGGGAGACATGTTAGTTTAAAAAAATGATCTTTTGTAAAGATATCAAAGACACAAGCTAGTTTTTTTTATTCAATATGACAGTATAACTGTCATACTAAATATGAAAGTTATATAAACATAACTCCAAAACCAAACATGTGTCATGTCTAAAAATGCCTGTAATAATGTATTTATGTGAGTTTGTAAGGTTTGCAAAAACAAAAAGTAGTTTTTTACTCAATATGAAAGTAATGTTCTTAGAATCCTGAGATAATTCGAAAAAAGCAATACAAATGTATTCAAACACAAATTTTAAACCAAACATGTAAAATGTCTAAAAAATCCTGTAATGTTGAATCTATATAAGTTTTACTAGAATCAATTGTTTTTGTAAGGTTTGCAAATACAAAAATTAGGTTTTACACATAATGACATTAAAACTGTAACACTCAATATGACAATTATTTATTTATAACTCCTAACCACACATGAAACATGTCTAATAATGCGTGAAAAAATTTATCTTTGTGAGTGTTACTAGAAACATTTTCTTTTGTAAAGTTTGCAAAGACAGGTTAGTTTTTTTTACTCAATATGACAGTATAACTGCCACACTCAATATGACAGTTATTTAAACATAACTCTTAAACTACACATGAAAAATGATTAACAATGCCTGAAATAATGCATTCTTGTAAGTTTTACTCGAAACATATGCTTTTTTAAGGCTTGCAAACACAAAAATTATTTTTTTACTCAATATGACAGTAATGTTCTAAAATTCTGAGAAAATACGAACAAATTAATAAAAATGATTCCAACATAATTCCTAAACCAAACATGCAAAATGTTTAAAAATGTCTGTAATATTGAATCCATGTGAGTTTTACTAGATTTAAATGATTTTGTAAGGTTTGCAAATACATAAATTAGGTTTTACTTACTATGTCATAACTGACAGTATATGACAGTTATTTAACCATAACTCAAACCACACATGAAAAATGGCTAATAATGCCTGAAATAATGCATCCTTGGCCGTTTTACTCGAAACACATGCTTTTTTAAATCTTGCAAACACAAAAAGTAGTTTTTTTACTCAATATGACTGTAATGTTCTTAAAATCCTGAGATAATGCGAAAAAGCAATAAAAATGTATTTAAACATTACTCCTAAACAACATATGCAAAATGGCTAATAATGCCTGGAAACATGTATCTTTGTTAGTTTTACTAGAAAAATGATCTTTTGTAAAGTTTGCAAAGACAGAAGCCAGTTTTTTTTTATTCAATATGACTGTATAACAGTCATACTAAATATAAAAGTTATATAAACATAACTCCAAAACCAAAAATGTGTTATGTCTAAAAATGCCTGTAATAATGTATTTATGTGAGTTTGTAAGGTTTGCAAAAACAAAAAGTAGTTTTTTACTCAATATGAAAGTAATGATCTTAGAATCCTGAGATAATGCGAAAAAAGCAATAAAAATGTATTTAAACATAATTCCTAAACAACCCATGTAAAATGGGTAATAATGCCTGGAGACATGTATCTTTGTTAGTTTTACTAGAAAAATGATCTTTTGTAAAGTTTGCAAAGACAGAAGCCAGTTTTTTTTAATTCAATATGACTGTGTAACAGTCATACTAAATATAAAAGTTATATAAACATAACTCCAAAACCAAACATGTGTCATGTCTAAAAATGCCTGTAATAATGTATTAATGTGAGTTTGTAAGGTTTGCAAAAACAAAAAGTAGTTTTTTACTCAATATGAAAGTAATGATCTTAAAATCCTGAGATAATGCGAAAAAAGCAATAAAAATGTATTTAAACATAATTCCTAAACAACCCATGCAAAAAAGGTAATAATGCCTGGAGACATGTATCTTTGTTAGTTTTACTAGGAAATGTATATTTTGTAAAGTTTGCAAAGACACAAGCTAGTTGTTTTTAATTCAATATGACAGTATATCAGTCATATTAAATATACAAGTTATATAAACATAACTCCAAAACCAAACATGTGTCATGTCTAAAAATGCCTGTAATAATGTATTTATGTGAGTTTGTAAGGTTTGCAAAAACAAAAAGTAGTTTTTTACTCAATATGAAAGTAATGATCTTAGAATCCTGAGATAATGCGAAAAAAGCAATGAAAATGTCTTTAAACATAATTCCTAAACAACCCATGCAAAATGGGTAATAATGCCTGGAGACATGTATCTTTGTTAGTTTTACTAGAAAAATGATCTTTTGTAATGTTTGCAAAGACACAAGCTAGTTTTTTTTTATTCAATATGACAGTATAACAATCATACTAAATATGAAAGTTATATAAACATAACTCCAAAACCAAACATGTGTCATGTCTAAAAATGCCTGTAATAATGTATTTATGTGAGTTTGTAAGGTTTGCAAAAACAAAAAGTAGTTTTTTACTCAATATGAAAGTAATGATCTTAGAATCCTGAGATAATGCGAAAAAAGCAATAAAAAATCTATTTAAACATAATTCCTAAACAACCCATGCAAAATGGGTAATAATGCCTGGACACATGTATCTTTGTTAGTTTTACTAGAAAAATGATGTTTTGTAAAGTTTGCAAAGACACAAGCTAGTTTTTTAAAATCAAATATGACAGTATAACAGTCCTACTAAATATGAAAGTTATCAAAACATAACTCCAAAACCAAACATGTGTTATGTCTGAAAATGCCTGTAATAATGTATTTATGTGAGTTTGTAAGGTTTGCAAAACAAAAAGTAGTTTTTTCCTCAATATGAAAGTAAGGATTTTAGAATCCTGAGATAATGCGAAAAAAGCAATAAAAATGTATTTAAACATAATTCCTAAACAACCCATGCAAAATGGGTAATAATCCCTGGAGACATGTATCTTTGTTAGTTTTACTAGAAAAATGATCTTTTGTAAAGTTTGCAAAGACACAAGCTAGTTTTTTCTTATTCAATATGACAGTATAACAGTCATACTAAATATGAAAGTTATATAAACATAACTACAAAACCAAACATGTGTCATGTCTAAAAATGGCTGTATTAATGTATTAATGTGAGTTTGTAAGGTTTGCAAAAACAAAAACTAGTTTTTTACTCAATATGAAAGTAATGATCTTAAAATCCTGAGATAATGCAAAAAAAGCAATAAAACTGTATTCAAACATAATTCCTAAACAACCCATGCAAAATGGGTAATAATGCCTGGAGACATGTATCTTTGTTAGTTTTACTAGAAAAATGATCCTTTGTAAAGTTTTCAAAGACACAAGCTAGTTTTTTTTTTAATTCAATATGACAGTATAACAGTCATACTAAATATGAAAGTTATATAAACAAAACTCCAGAACTAAACGTGTGTCATGTCTAAAATTGCCTATAATAATGTATTTATGTGAGTTTGTAAGGTTTGCAAAAACAAAAAGTAGTTTTTTCCTCAATATGAAAGTAAGGATTTTAGAATCCTAAATAATGCGAAAAAAGCAATAAAAATGTATTTAAAGATAATTCCTAAACAACCCATGCAAAATGGCTAATAATGCCTGGAGACATGTATCTTTGTTAGTTTTACTAGAAAAATGATATTTTGTAAAGTTTGCAAAGACACAAGCTAGTTTTTTTTTATTCAATATGACAGTATAACAGTCATATTAAATATAAAAGTTATATAAACATAGCTCCAAAACCAAACATGTGTCATATCTAAAAATGCCTGTAATAATGTATTTATGTGAGTTTGTAAGGTTTGCAAAAACAAAAAGTAGTTTTTTACTCAATATGAAAGTAATGATCTAAGAATCCTGAGATAATGCGAAAAAAGCAATAAAAATGTATTTAAACATAATTCCTAAACAACCCACTCAAAATGGCTAATAATGCCTGGAGACATGTATCTTTGCTAGTTTTACTAGAAAAATGATCTTTGGGACTTGAAGTGGGTATGGCATGGATGATTGTTTGGCGCCCAATAAAAGACTTGATGGAGGATTCTTCAGTCAGCAGATGTTAAAGCAGCATTAATCTACTGGAGCCTATCCCAGTGCACCTTGGCACTGGACAGGTGAAGTGACAAACTGGAGACATGTATCTTTGTTAGTTTTACTAGAAAAATGATCTTTTGTAAAGTTTGCAAAGACACAAGCTAGTTTTTTTTATTCAATATGACAGTATAACAGTCATACTAAATATAAAAGTTATATAAACATAACTCCAGAACCAAACGTGTGTCATGTCTAAAATTGCTTATAATAATGTATTCATGTGGGTTTGTAAGGTTTGCAAAAACAAAAAGTAGTGTTTTACTCAATATGAAAGTAATGATCTTGGAATCCTGAGATAATGCGAAAAAAGCAATACAAATGTATTCAAACACAATTTTTAAACCAAACATGTGAATTGTCTAAAAATGCCTGTAATATTGAATTTATGTAAGTTTTACTAGAATCAATTGTTTTTGTAAGGTTTGCAAATACAAAAATTAGGTTTTACACATAATGACATTATAACTTTAACACTCAATATGAAAGTTATTTAATTATAACTCCTAAATACACATGAAACATGTCTAATAGCGTGAAAAAAATTATCTTTGTGAGTGTTGCTAGAAACATTTTCTTTTGTAAGGTTTGCAAAGACACAAGTTAGATTTTTTTTAACTCAATATGACAGTATAACGCCACACTCAATATGACAGTTATTTAAACATAACTCCTAAACCACACCTGAAAAATGGCTAATAATGCCTGAAATAATGCATCTTTGGGAGTTTTACTGGAAACATATGCTTTTTTTAAGGCTTGCAAACACAAAAATTATTTTTTTACTCAATATGACAGTAATCTTCTAAAATTCTGAGAAAATACGAACAAATTAATAAAAATGATTCCAACATAATTCCTAAACCAAACATGCAAAATGTCTGAAAATGCCTGTAATATTGAATCCATGTGAGTTTTATTTGAATCAGTTGTATGGTTTGCTAATACAAAAATTGGGTTTTATGACAAACACAAGTTAGTTTTTTTACTCAATATAACAGTTTAGCTGTCATACTATATATGAAAGTTATATAAACATAACTCCAAAACCAAACCATTATGTCCAAAACTGCCTGTAATATTGTATATATGTGAGTTTTACTAGAATCAGGGTTGCAAATACAAAAATTGGGTTTTATGACAGTATACTGTCACACTCAATATGACAGTTATTTAAACATAACTCAAACAACACATGCAAAATAGCTAATAATGCCTGGAGCATGTATCTTAGTTAGTTTTACTAGAAAAATTGTATTTTGTAAGGTTTTGTTAGTTGTTGTTTTTATTCAATATGACAGTATAACTGTCATACTAAATATGAAAGTTATATAAACATAACTCTAAAACCAAACATGCATTGTGTCCAAAAATGCCTCTAATATTGTATCTGTGTGAGTTTAACTAGATTTAGTTGTTTTTGTAAGGTTTGCAAATACAAAATAAGGGTTTTACTCACTATGACAGTTTACTGTCACACTCAATCTGACAGTTATTTATTTAAACATAACTCCTAAACAACATATGCAAAATGGCTAATAATGCCTGGATAATAATAATAATAGAAACATTATATTGTGTAAGGTTTAGTTAGTTTTTGTACTCAATCTGACAGTATAACTGTCATTCTAAATCCATCCATTTTCTTCCGCTTATCCGAGGTCGGGTTGCGGGGGCAGCAGCCTGAGCAGAAAATCCCAGACTTCCCTGTCCCCAGCCACTTTGTCCAGCTCTTCTCGGGGTATTCCGAGGCGTTCCCAGGCCAGCCGGGGACATAGTCTTTCCAATGTGTCCTAGGTCTTCCCCGTGGCCTCCTGCCACACCTCCCTAGAGGCGTTCGGGTGGCATCCTGAGCAGATGCCCGAACCACCTCATGGCTCCTCTCAATGTGGAGGAGCAGCGGCTTTACTTTGAGTTCCTCCCGGATGACAGAGCTTCTCACCCTGTCTCTAAGGTAGAGACCCACCACCCGGCAGAGGAAACGCATTTCGGCCGCTTGTCCTTTCGGTCATAACCCAAAGCTGGGAACGTAGATCGACGGTAAATTGAGAGCTTTTCCTTCTGGCTCAGCTCCTTCTTCACCACAACGGATCGATATAGCGTCCTCAATACTGAAGACGCCGCACCAAATCGCCTGTGGATCTCTCGATCCACTCTATCCTCACTCGTGAACAAGACTCCTAGGTACTTGAACTCCTCCACTTGGGGCAAGATCTCCTCCCCAACCTGGAGATGGCACTCGACCCTTTCCTGCGCGAAACCATGGACTTGGACTTGGAGGTGCTGATTCTCATCCCAGTCGCTTCACACTCAAGGACCCTGCCGAGAGTATAGACCTGGTCTACCGTTCCACGACCAGGACGAAAACCACACTGTTCGTCCTGGATCCGAGTTTCCCCAGTACACATGAATAGACCTTACCGGGAAGGCTGAGGAGTGTGTTTCACGATAGTTGGAACACACCCTCCGGTTCCCCTTCTTAAAGAGAGGAACCACCACCCCGGTGTGCCAATCCAGAGGTACCACCCCCAATGTTCACGCGATGTTGCAGAGTCTTGTCAACCAAGACAGCCCCACAGTATCCAGAGCCTTAAGGAACTCATCCACCACCGGGGCCTTGCCACAGAGGAGCTTTTTAACTACCTAGGCAACCTAAGCCCCAGAAATAGGAGAGTCCACCACAGACTCCCCAGGCACTGCTTGGCCTGTCGGTATGCCCGCTGCCTCTGGAGTCCCATGAGCCAAAAGGACCCGATAGGCTATTTCTTCAGCTTGACGGCATCCCTCCCTGCTGGTGGCCACCAGCGAGTTCTAGGATTACCGCCACGACAGGCACCAAACACCTTGCGGCCACAGCTCCAATCAGCAGGCTCGACAAGAGAGGCACGGAACATGGTCCACTCAGACTCAATGTCCAGCACCTCCCTCGTGACATGTTTAAAGTTCTTCCTTATGTTTGAACATTGTGTTTGTTATGGACAATCCGTGACGAGCACAAAAGTCCAATAACAAAGCACCACTTGGGTTCAGATCCGGGTGGCCATTTTTCCCAATCACGACTCTCCAGGTTTCACTGTCCTTGCCAACATGAGCATTGAAGTCCCCCAACAGAACAAGGGAATCACCCGAGGGAGCACTCTCCAGTACTCCCTCAAGGGAATCCAAAAAGAGTGGGTACTCTGAGCTGCTGTTTGGTGCGTAAACACAAACAACAGTCAGGACCCGTCACCCAACCCGAAGGCGGAGGGAAGCTACCATCTCGTCTACTGGGTCCAACGTGCAGGCTTTGAGCAACAACAATTGCCACCCCAGCCTCTCATTGCTTGCAACGCCAGAGTGGAAGAGAGTCCATCCCCTCTTGAGAGAACAGGTTCCAGAGCCCTTGCTGTGCGTCGAAGTGAGTCCAACTATATCTAGCCGGAACTTCTTCACCTCGCGCACCAGCTCAGGCTCTTTCCCTCCCAGCGAGGTGACGTTCCACGTCCCAAGAGCGAGCTTATGTAGCCGATAATCGGACTGCCAAGTGCCCTGCCTTCGGCTGCCGCCCAGTTCACACTGCATCCGACCTCTATGACCTCAATGGGCCCATGAGTGGTGAGCCCATTGGAGGGTTGACCCACGTTGCCTCTTCGAAATGAGCCCGGCAGGGCCCCATGGAGACAGGCCCGGCCACCAGTCGCTCGCCATCGTGCCCCACCTCTGCGCCTGGCTCCACAGGGGAGCCACGGTGACCTGCGCCTGGGCGAGAAAAAATCTAGGTCCTCGATTTGTACTTTTCATAAAGGTCTTTGAGCTGCTCTTTGTCTGATCCCTCACCTAGGACCTTTTCTCAGGGGATCCCGAGGCGTTCCCAGGCCAGCCGGGAGACATAGTGTTCCCAATGTGTCCTGGGTCTTCCCCGTGGCCTCCAGGATGACAGAGCTTCACCTTCACCAGGGGTGTCAAACTCAAATACAGAGTGGGCCAAAGTTTAAAACTGAACAAAGCCGCGGGCCAAGGTTGAACAAATTAACCTTTTAATAGGGACCCAAACAAGTTTTGCATTGAATATTGAACAAGCAAGGCTTATATAACTTTATAGTGACATGCAAAATGGAGTTTCAAATAATAATAATAATAATTAAAAAATATCAATTGCATATCAAATATAATTTAAATACAAATTGAATGCCTCTTTTCTATTTGCAGCCTTCTGAGGTAAATATCAACATTAACTTTATCCACAGGCTAATAAATTTGAAAATAAAATAACAATGAATAAAACAACCATTCAGGACTTTAAACTGCTCAGTTTGCAACACACTGATCTAATTTGATGTGCCCAAGCCAGATACCTGGCATCTTTTTTTAGATGCTAGTTCTTTAATGTCGGGGCTCAGGCTTTGAGCTGAGGCAACTTTCATTATCGAACAAGATGTTCAACAGTCATATCTCGTACACCCAATTCTAACATCATTCAGACCCAGTCACAAGATATGTGCAGCTACAGCACGCATGCACAAATGAATGCAACGCATACTTCATCAACAGCGATACAGGTTACACTGAGGGTGCCAGTATAAAAAACTTTAACACTGTTAGAAATATACGCCACACTGTGAACCCACACCAAACAAAAATAAAAAACACTTTTCGGGAGAACATCCGCACCGTAACACAACATAAACACAAAAGAACAAATACCCAGAATCTTTTGCAGCACTAACTCTTTCGGGACGCTACAAAATACACCCCCGCTACCACCAAACCTCCCCCCCCCCCCCCCCCCCCCCCCCCCCCCCCCCCCCCCCCCCCCCCCACACACACCACACCTTGTAGCGTCTCGGAAGATTTAGTGCTACAAAGGGTTCTGGGTATTTGTTTGTGTTGTGTTTATGTTGTGTTACGGTGCGGATGTTCTCCCGAAATGTGTTTGTCATTCTGTTTGGTGTGGATTCACAGTGTGGCGTATATTTCTAAAAGTGTTAAAGTTTTTTTATTTGGCTACCGTCAGTGTAACCTGTATCGCTGTTGATGAAGTATGCGTTGCATTCAATTGTGTGTGGGTGCAGAAGCTGCACTGACATGAAACTGGGCTGGCACTCGTTTGACTAGCTGGAAAAAAAAAAAAAATTCGGGAGGAGTGCTGGAGTCACTCCCGGGAGGGTTGGCAAGTATTAGAAGTAGCGGCACTGCCGCAATGTATAATCGAAGGTCCAGCTTTAGTGTTAATTTGATATTGCCTCAAGGGCCAAGTCAAATTACACGTTGGGCCAAATTTGGCCCACGGGCCAGAGTTTGACACCCATGACCTTCACTGTAAAAAATTACTGTAAAAATAAAAAATAAAATTACAGTTATATACTCCATCCATCCATCCATTTTCTACCGCTTATTCCCTTCGGGGTCGCGGGGGGCGCTGGAGCCTATCTCAGCTACAATCAGGCGGAAGGCGGGGTACACCCTGGACAAGTCGCCACCTCATCGCAGGGCCAACACAGATAGACAGACAACATTCACACTCACATTCACACACTAGGGCCAATTTAGTGTTGCCAATCAACCTATCATGTTCT